>NC_057736.1:51183265-51194640 GCF_004010195.1 Chiloscyllium plagiosum | reverse complement strand
ATCACTGCTACTGGCAGGGCATTCCATGAACTCACGACTCGCTGAGTAATGAACCTACCCCTAACATCTGTCCTATACCTACCCCCCCCTCATTTAAAGCTATGCCCCCTTGTAATAGCTGTCTCCATACGTGGAAAAAGATTCTCACTGTCGACCTTATCTAAACCCCTAATCATCTTGTACACCTCTGTCAAGTCACCCCTAAACCTTCTTTTCTCTAATGGAAACAGCCCCAAGTGTCTCAGTCTTTCCTCATACGATCTTCCTTCCATACCAGGCAACATCCTGGTAAACCTCCTCTGCACCCGTTCCAGTGCCTCCACATCCTTCCTATAGTATGGCGACCAAAACTGCACACAATATTCAAGATGCGGCCGCACCAGAGTCTTATACAACTGCATCATGACAGCTCCCTCACACGACCCTTTCCTCCCTGCCTGATGGGTACATACTTATCAAGAACACTCAATAGTTGCTCCTTGAACAAGCTCCACATATCAATTACGCCCTTGCCTTGAAGCTTACTTTTCCAAGCCACACATCCTTAACCACCATTCTACCCAACCACCACTCTGTGAAATGAACTGAAGTCTGAAATCTCCAATTAATCTTCGGTCATTCTCCTTAAAATTATATGCACATATGATAGTCATTTCTGCCATGGGAAAAACAAATCACTCACTATTCACTCTATGTATACCTTTCATCATCTTGTTCACCTCTGACAAATTGCTTCTCACCCTTCTTCCCTCCAATGAGAAAAAAGACTTAGCTCCCTTTAGCTTTCTTCATAAGAAGTGTAATCTCGTCCATGCAGCATACTGGTAAATCTCCTCTGTACCCTCTCTAAGTCTTCCACATCCTTCCAGTAATGTGAGGAACAAAACTGAATGCAATATTCTTACTGTGGTCTACCAGGGCTCCATCGAGCTGCAGCAAAACCTCATGGTTCTTAACAGCAGTCTCTCAGCTAATGACAGCCAACCTCTCACCTTGGATGGCAACTTTGAGTGATTTATGGACGTGGATTCCAAGATCTATCTGTTCCTACATACTACCAAAAATTCTGCCCTTAAACTTGTTTTCTGCTTCCAAATGAATCACGTCACACTTTCCCAGATTAATTTTCATCTGCCACTTATCAGCCCATTCTGCATCCTACCAATGTACTGTTGCAACCTGCAACAGCACTCCACACTATCCACCACTACGCTAGTATTTGAGTCATGAGCAAATTTACTAAACTACTCTTCCACATCCACATTCAAGTCATTAAAAAAAACACGAAGAGCAGAAGTCCCGGAACAGATCCCTATGGAACACCACTGGTCACCGAGCTCCAGGCTGAATGCTTTCCATCTACTATCACCCTCAGTCTTCTATTGGCAAGGCAATTCTGTATCCAGACAGCCATAGTTTCCTTTATCCCATGCCTCCTTAATTTCCGAATGATCCATCAACGTGCTTTGTCACATCCTGAATAATTCCATAGGCAGACTTGGAGGGTTGTGTTGGTACATGGAGCATACAGGGTTAGACAGGACTGTCGGTGTTTACAGCGATAAACGAAGTTAGTATCTACTGGAGAATTTAGTGATTGTGGTGTAAGGGACTGAAGAAGCTGACAGAGATAGGGAGCGTTCTAACAGGGGTAGATAGGGTGGTAGAGGTTTACAGAATCATAGAGATGTACAGCATGGAAACAGACCCTTTGGTCCAACCCGTCCATGCGGGAAAGATATCCCAACCCAATCTAGTCCCACCTGCCAGCACCCAGCCCATTCTTATTCATATACCCAACTATATGGCTCCTAAATGTTGCAATTGTTCCAGCCGCTGCCACTTCCTCTGGCAGCTCATTCCATACCCATATCACCTTCTTAAATTAGATTAGATTACATTACAGTGTGGAAACAGGCCCTTCGGCCCAACAAGTCCACACCGACCTGCCGAAGCGTAACCCACCCATATCCCTACATTTATCCCTTACCCAGCACTACGGGCAATTTAGCATGGCCAATTCACCTAACCTGCACATATGTGTGAAAAGGTTGCCCCATAGGTCTCTTTTATATCTGTCCCTGTCACCATAAACCTTTTCCCTTTAGTTCCGGACTCCCTGACATCAGGGAAAAGACTTTGCCTATTTACTCTATCCATGCCTCTCATACTTTTGTAAACCTCTATGAGGTCACCCCTCAGCCTCCGATGTTCCAGGGAGAACAGCCCCAGCCTGTTCAGCCTTGCCCTATTGCTCAAATTCTCCAACGCTGGCAAGATCCTTGTAATGTTTTTCTGAACTGTTTCAAGTTTCAAAACATTTTTCCGATAGGAAGCAGATCAAAGTTGCGCACAATATTCAAACAGTGGCCTGACCAATGTCCTGTACAGCCAGAACATGACCACCCAACTCCTGTACTCAATACTCCTACCAATAAAGGAAAGCATACCAAGCGCCTTCTTCACTATTCTATCTACCTGCAACTCCACTTTCAAGGAGCTACGTACCTGCGCTCCAAGGTCTCTTTGTTCAGCAAAGGAAGGCAGTATCTACTGCAGAGGTTTAGGAATTAGAGTTTTGCGATTGGAGAAGCTGACGGAGATAGGGAGTCTTCTGTAGACTCAAGGAGGTTACAGACATAGGAAAGATCTGGAGGCTATTACAGAGATCACGAAGACAGCAGGGGCCAGGACTGATGCCTGGGATTCCCGCTGCTGTCTCAGTGAGGATCATTACAGCTGACGTGAGAGCAGGACCCTCACAAGATGGTGGCAATGAAGCCAGGAATGTTGTTGTTCCTTGCCCATCACTGTGCCTATATCCTATCTTGCAAGTCTGAATATAGAAGGCCACTAACTCTTCCAACTGCAGCTTACTGTGAGTGATCTCACCGGCTGCAGGATTTGCTTAAGGCTCCAGATCTTTCTCTCCATCTCTCTTTGCTGAACAACCGTCTACAATGCGGTGATGGATGAGACAGGGGTTGGGAATTCTGCTGAGTCATGAACAGGAGGCAGAGAACTAGGCAGCCTCAGGAAATTGATTAATGCAGTGATGATTACTTATATTGCATGGGACTGAGTCCCACAGAAACCTGGAAAATCCCAGTCTCCATTCCTGACCTGTGCGGCCTCGTCTCTCTCGAGTGAAGAATTTAATTGGCTCAGGATCTCAGGCCAGCTGCAAGAGCGAGTGACACTGACGGAGGCAGCAATTCGACACATACTATGAGGGATACACTTGGAGTGAAACTGAGCGATATCACCAGAGTGTGGGAAGATTTTAGGATCAAACAATGGTGTCAGAAGAAGTGGTTCTGATTCAGTGAGCACTGATACCAGTATTCAGGTTTGAGTGAGGTATTCTGTTGGAGTGGGTTACTCAGGTAGAGTGCTGGGTACAGTGCCCTGGTCAATCATATGACCATGAATATGCAGAGTGCTTTAAACTGACACAGATGAGAAGGGACAGGACTCAGATGAATGGAAATTCCGAAACCCAACGAGAAAGGTTGAACTATTGGAACACCACAAAGATGTGGCTGAAAGCGAACAGTAAGAAATAGGAAGAGACAGAGTTTAACTAAAATTATACATTAGCACGTAGGTTTGTGACAGGAAATTGTGGTTAAAAAGTAAGTTGTTGTTTCTTAATTTGAATGCACGGAGAATTTGCAATCAGTGATATGCAATTGTGATGTGTGATTTCTATCTCATCGCCATTAGGGAGACGTGGTCACAGGATGGAAATAAAGGTAGTGCATTAATATTCACAGCTACACAACAGATTGGATATCAGGCAGAATGGGAAGCAGGATGCGGAACTCTCAAAGTTAGGGATAACAATAAGTGTCAGAACAAAGAAGTGGAAGGACAGTGTAAAAGTCCTCTAACTGCATAATATTGCTAGACGCTGCATGAACAGCGTATTACTGGAATTTATAACAAAGGTACTGGGATAATTGTGAGGGAATTCAATCTTCGTATCTCATCATCTCATTGGTGGTGTGTCACAGACGAAGCTGTTTCTTTCCGACTCTCAGGGGGCCTCTGTTGGTGGCTGTACAGCCCGATGTGGCCTTCCACAGACTCTGATGCACTTGGGGCAGACGATTAACGTAGGAAGGTGGTGGGTGGGGTGTTGGGGTGGCACCATACTACTTGTATGGTTTTCTCCAGGTTTCACCTTTTTCCCCAAACCACATTTCAACATGCTCGACATTTTCCAAATGCCTTCTCCCTACTTTGGACGGTCTTGGCTCATTGATGTTGAAACTTTATTGCTGGAACAGCACAGCATCCAGGGAACAGGAGATTCGACGTTTCGGGCACAGGCCCTTCTTCAGGAATTCCTGAAGAATTCCTGAATTTTTTCATTCCTGAAGAAGGGCCTGTGCCCGAAACGTCGAATCTCCTGTTCCCTGGATGCTGCCTGACCTGCTGTGCTGTTCCAGCAATAAAGTTTCAACTTTGATCTCCAGCATCTGCAGACCTCACTTTCTCCTTGGCTCATTGATTCCGAGCTGTCGGTGGGAATGCTCCACCTCCCATCTGAGGCCTTGTGGATATCACGGAAGCACTTCCTCTGTCCATCTGGGGTCACCTGCCATTGCTGCGCTGTGAGGAGAACTCCTGCTTGGGGAATATTGTGTCAATTATAGGGATGACGCACCCAGCCCATCGCAGACAAACTTGGGAAGGTCAGTGCCACGATGCAGGCGATGTTCGCATAGTGGAGGACGCTGGTGTTGGTGTCGGTCTTCCCAGTGTATTCTCAGGATCTTACGCAGGCAGCGTTGGTGGTATTGCTCCAACACCTTGAGGTCCCGGCTGTCGAGAATTCCGTGACATAGAGCCATATGGCAGGGTGGGAACCACCACAGTTCTGTATAACATGAGCTTGGGGTTAGATGTGATACTGTTGTCCTTGAACGCCCTTTCCCTCAGACGTTTGAAAGCTGTGCTAGCTCAATGGGGCCAGTGCTGGCTCCCTCCAACAATGTATGTTTTGGTCGACAGAACACTCCAGATGTATTGAAAGGTCCAAGGCCTCCCTGTGGATTCGGGGATTCGCTCTGCAATTCCGGACGAGTTTGTTGGATCGCCTTTGGCTTGTAGATGTTCAAAGTGAGACCGATGCTCTCACATCTCCCTGTAAAGGTGTTGACAATGGGCGGAAGTACACCCTATGAGATAGCAGGCACACAGAAACACCGTCCAAGTACTGTAGCTTGAAGACACTAAGTTGGGGTTAGTTTGGTTTTGGATTGAAGGCGGGGGGAGCTTAAATAATTTTCTGCTGGTTCTGGAGGTCAGCCCCACTCCAGCGGGGAGCTTGTCGGCGGTGAGGTGAAGCATTGTAGAGAGTTAAATTGCGAACAGCGTTGAGACAGTGACACAGCCTTGCTTGATACCGGTCCGAACGGCTAATGGGCCAGTGATGGAGCCATTTGTTAGTACCACGACTTCTCATGGTGTATCCAAAGCAGAGAAAGATGCTCGATAAGGTTTCGGAGGTTCTGTTGTCAAAAGCATTTGTGAGCTGAAAATGTGTTGCTGGTAAAGCGCAGCAGGTCAGGCAGCATCCAGGGAACAGGAGAATCGACGTTTCGGGCATAAGCCCTTCTTCGGGCTTATGCCCGAAACGTCGATTCTCCTGTTCCCTGGATGCTGCCTGACCTGCTGCGCTTTACCAGCAACACATTTTCAGCTCTGATCTCCAGCATCTGCAGTCCTCACTTTCTCCTCAAAAGCATTTGTGAGGTCAAAGGTGGCCATGTACGGGGGTGGGTCTGTTCTCTGCATTTCTTCTGCAGCTGGCACACAATGAAAATCACGTCTGTTCCGTCCTCCATGGCCGGAAACCAAACTATCATACGGGAGGAGTCCCTCAACTAGGAGGAGACGGTTGAGGAGGAACTTGACAATGACTTTTCCAAAGGTCAACAGCAGGGAGATTCCTCTCAAGTTTCCACAGTCAGATATTCTCCCTTTTCTGAAAACGTTCACAACAGTGACATGTCTGAGCTCTCCGGGCACACTCCCGTCTTTCCAGATAAGGCAGACAAGGGCATGCAGCGGTAATGGGAGCTATGAGCCTTTGCACTTCAATGTCTCAGCGGGGATACCATCTGCTTCAGCAGCCTTGTTCTTCCAATTCTTCATCTAACAGATGGCTTTCTCTACATTGTGTGGAGCTGACATGTTCTTGACCCCATAGCGTGCTGTGGGATACGGTCAAGGATGCTTGGATCGGTGACAGAGCCCTGTTTGAGAGGGTCTCTGAAGAGATCAGCCCATCGATGTTTCATGGCTTCTTTGTCTTTGGTAAGAGTCACTCTGCCCTTAGCCCGCAGTGGGCTGGATCTTTGGAGGATTAGATGATAAGGTGGAACTTAAATGGACCATGAAGATTTACAGTGACCATTCCAAACATACTCAACAGTCTAAAATTGAAACAAAGCAAACTAGATGGGTATGGGATGAGAACTGCCAAAGAAAACAACGTAAACAGACTGAAATGTATGGCTCTAAATTTACAGCAAGATAATATTCAACAAAAGGACATTCCATTGACAGAGATAAAATTTCAGCAAGAAACACCAATCAGTGACTACTTCAGGTCTTTAAGGGTCATATTAGATTAAAAGAAGCTTCGAAGACAGTCAATAAAAGCCAACAATTCTGAAAAACAGTATCTTGGAAACCGAAAAAGTACCATGAAAATGTGGAAGCAGGTGTTAAAGGGAGAGCAAGGGTTCTGCTCGCAAGAAGAGTGTTGTTGGAGTTGGAAACATTGTTAGTCTTTAATGAGATGACAACGGAGACTTGAATGTCCTGTAATTGCTGACAGACACACGAAGTGTGATAAGGTCCTGAACGATGTTCTAAAGCCAGTATGAATTATTGTGGCAGGAGGAGTTCACTGAGTTATGCAGGCTTCTGTGTGCTGGAGCATTTTCAAGAGAAGTGGAGGGTTATGGGACATGGAAAAAATCGCAAGTACACAGCGTGTCCTGGGACCCCAAACAGTTTATAGAGATAAGAAGTGTCAGTGGGGTTTGATCGTTCACTAACAGGACAGTAGGGATAAAGAAGCTTCGACCACAGGAGGAGCTGTAGGGAAAGGAGGTTGTTTGGGCCTGTAGGCCCTTACAAACATACGGAATGCTGCACCGATACAACGATAAGAGATGGTTCTGCTGCTTGAGGAAGAGACCCCAATACATACACACAGAACTGAGCATTCACAAATTACGCACACACACACACACACACACACACACGTGAGCATTCGCAATCTGCAGGATAAAGACCAGCTTCTCACTGGTTGTGAGGCAACTTACTATTGAAAACACGACAAGATAGAAGATGAGTGCTGAGGAACAGGCAGCTTGACTCAAAATATTACCTTGCTCTCTATCCATGCAGGCTGCATAACCCATTGTGATTTTCCTACTATCCACACAACATCGATTATTTGGAATTCCATTTGATGAAAATCACCACTTCATACACAAAAGACACATGAATTCCACATGATAAGACCGTAAGAGCAACGGGTAGAAACTGGCCATTAGCACACTGAGTCTGATCCACTGTTTAGTCATGGCTGATAAGTTTCTCAATCCCATTCACCAGCTTTCTGCTCACTTTCACTTTCAAATCTACTCTATGAATTGGATTTTTATGTGAATGAATTCTATGGATTCATTACTCTCTCACTCTAGACATTTTTCCTTATCTTTCCTTTGCTCTAAGGCTGTGCCTAGTCTCTCGTACCAATGGAAACATCTTCTCAACTTGCATTCTGTCGGGGCCATTCAGTATCCTGTATATTTCAATTAAATCCTCCGTCATCCTTCTTAACTGCAAACAGTACAGACACAGAGTCCTCAAATGTTCCTCATTTGTTAAGTTTTTCATTCCTGGGACCATTCTCGTGAACATGCTCTATACATCCTTCCTGAGATATGGGACACAAATTATACAAAATACTTCAAATGTGTTCTGACCACAGCCTTATGGAGCCTCAGAAGTACATCCCTGATTTCATATTCAGGTCCTTTCAAAATAAATATAAACACTGCATTTGCCTTCCTAACCACTGACTCCACCTGCAAGGTTACCTTGACAGAATCCTGGACTACACTTCCCAAATCTCTTTGCACTTCAGACTCATGATTTTCTCGCCACTTCGAAAGTTTCCATACCACTATTCTTCCTGCCAAAGTGCCTGATCTCACAGGATACATAAAAGCCCCCCACAGATCATTGACCATTTGGAATTGAGAGGTTATAACCCAGCATTCCACACGGAATTTCCTATTTGCATTTAATGTTAAACGAGTTTTCGAAAATAAGAAGAAACAAGCTGTCTATTCTGAACATCTGAATTTAAATAGAAGAAAGAAGCACGGCTGGCAGCATCAATGGTGAGATTTAGCTTCTTCAGAAATGAAATAAACTCACAGACAGATACACATTGTATCCAAGTGTTGAACGCAATTTACCACGAAGAAATTACTGTGTGAAATCCACAGGACTAAGCAATCTGTGCACACTCATAACTAATTTGAGTTCGCAAGGTAAAGCCAAGATCTTCAGACAGAAAGAGCACAGTGCACAAGATAAAATATAGCTCTCCAAACAGAACTGTCCACTCGCAATCTGTAGGATTAACCAGATGCACGCCCAAAACAACAGCTTTATAGTCCACAGGATTATTCACACGCAGGATTTACCATCATCAGGCCACAGGATAATTCACAAACATTATTGACCATTCTGAGGCCGCAGTTTAAGAAGCAGCTCAACTGATCCACACAGAATCCAAACCAACACCCACACACAATTTGCCATGGTCAGTTCACATGACTAAAAAGAGCTTCCCACACAAACTAACCATTCACGGTTCACAGGCGAATACCCAAATCACCGCCTCCCCCCCCCCCCCCCCCCCCCCACGCACACACACACACACACACTCATTACCGAGTTCAAACTGAAAAATGTGTTGCTGGAAAAGCGCAGCAGGTCAGGCAGCATCAAAGGAGCAGGAGAATCCACGTTTCGGGCATAAGCTGCCTGACCTGCAGTAATAGTTGCAGACACTGCATTGAGATAAGACTAAATGTCTGCACTGAGAGACTGGTGAACCTTGGGAACTCTATGCCACATAAGGCTGTGGAATCCAAGGCACTGATTGCTCCACACGATAAGGATTGCTGTACACGAAAGAAATCGGGAAAGAGCAGGAGTAATTTTTGGAGATAGATGAGTAACCCTTCATTTGATTGACTGGGGGAGAAAATACATGAAGCGGACGGATACTGCAGTTATTTTTTTTCCGATGGCTATTCCAATTAATTTATACATACATTGTTGGGAAAATTGCGTTGAGGAGGCACACTGTTCGGCCACGAACTAGAATGGGGTGGAGGGTTGGGGGCTGAATGCGACGTATGGCCTACTCCTTGCCCAATGCTTCTGTGCAGTCTGTGGGAAAGCTCTGGAAGTGTTGTCACAAGCACTCAGATGTTAGGAAGGAGGTCTCTGCAGGGTCGACAGGACTGTGCTTCCCCTTTCCTTTTCCGATATCAAGGCTGGTACCTGGTGTTCTGTCGACTTTTATCCTTTAAGACCTTGGAACAGTTTGATACAATTGAGTGTCTTGGCCGTTTCAGTGATTATTGAAGAGTTTGTCACATATCTGTGTGTCTGGAGTCACTTTTAGGCTAGACTAGGAAAAATAATTGAATTTCTTCCTGAAAGTATAGTGGGAAAGACAATTGGTGCCACCATTCTTTATTAATTTCAACGTCACCATTACTGACACCAGATTTTAGACCTCGATATCTTAATTGTTTATGACTTCCATCACTTTCCAGAGCATTAGCCTGGTCTGGATTAGTAGTCCAATTACATTTCCACATGAACACCATCTCCACACGAGGACGTATTGGAAACCACGCTGAGCAGGCTATTTCTCAGCTCTGTCAAAAATAACTCCCAACGATTTGACGGTCGTGATGTGTCTGAGGGCGTGGTAATTGGTCACATTGTAATTACTCCCCTCTATGGGGACATAGTTGAAAAATTTTCCACATTGCCAGGGAGATGTCAGGTTTGGATCTGGAATGAAACTGCGTCCCCAGGGACACGGCTTATTGTGCAGCACAAGTCTTCAGTCCTATTGAGGGAATGGTGTCAGGGCCGATTGCCGTTGTCATTTCTACTGTGTGTGTTATTTTCTAGAGCATCACCATTTGTGACTCGATGTAACAGGATTGCAGAGCTTCAATCTGATTGGTTGGTCTTGGGATCATTTCACCAACTCCGGCAGATGTCTGTTCTACTGTTTGGAATGCAATCAGCGATGTGCCGTGACTTTAACGGTTTGACATCCGATTTAGGTACACATGTTTCAGACCTTGGCATGTTCACCCAAACTCATCACTGAATCACAGTTCGGCTTGATAGTTATGGTAGATGTGGAATTATCGAGGGCAAAAAGTGGCAGAAAGTCTACAGAGCACATCAATATCAGGAATGCTCTACTCAAGTAAGTTTGAAGTTCTCAATTATTGAAAGCATTGTAGTTAAACAGGATTTTCGACCTGTAAGTATATTAAGTGCAATAGAGGAGGTATGAACTCTTAGACCCTTCCGTCCAATTCATCCCTACTCACCAGGCATTCTAAACTGAACTAGTCTGAATTTTCCAACGTTTGGCACATAACCATCCAATTATCTTTTATATGTCGTAATTGTACTCGCCTGTACCGCGTCCTCTGACAGCTGATTGCGTATACAACACTGTCTATGAGAAACATTTACTCTTCGATGCACTTGAAATCTCTCCCCACTCACATTAAAACTTTGTCATTGCACATTGTTTTTGACACCTCTTCCTGGGGAAAGGACCTGGTCTACTGACAGTATCCTTGTATCACATGATTTTAAAAAGTCCATTAGGTCACCCCTCAGTCCCCCTATGCGTCAGTGAAAACAAGACCCACCTTATCTGTAAGTGTCAAAATCTCCAGTCTCGGTAATGTCACTTCAAACGTTTTTACACGCATCCCAGTTCAGTAACATCTTTCCTATACCAAGGCAACACAGAATGGAACACAGCATTTCAAATGTGGCCTTAGCATTGCCCTCTACAACCGTTGATAAAGGCAACCATATTAAAGTACTTCTTTACCACCCTGTCTACGTGACAAAACACTTTCAAGGAGCTTTATACCTGGACCTCACGGTCTTCCTGTTCAGTAACACACCGAGAGACTGTAGAAATAAATGTGTGAATCCGGGTCTGGTTTGTCTTATAAAATGAGCACCACACATTTATTTGCATTAAACTCAAAGCT
>NC_057736.1:51164561-51183077 GCF_004010195.1 Chiloscyllium plagiosum | reverse complement strand
AATTATTTAATAATTATCCAAATACAGAGTGAATATGGACCAGGAAGAATATGGACCACTGTCTTGTTATGGACCAGGAAGTCCGCCTCAAAATACATGAAGAAGGTCACCTAAACCCGAAGGTTTACTTATTTTCAAGTAAATGTGAGGTGCTGTGTTTCAGATACAATTCGATTCATGGAAATACTTGAATTTAGACAAAACACAATTTATTTTAACACTGTAGATTAAATACAACAAAAGGAAGAGCAACTTGAAATGACATTATTCTTTCGAAAATATGACAGAATATTGGTTATTTGACTGCTAAGCAGTAACTGTTCCAAAGTGGTAACATCCCACAAACACACACTTGTCAAATGAGTAAATAATAAACTATATTGTCTCACGTGCAGTTCCCCAATCCAGGATGAAAGAAAAACAAGTGAAAATTCTGAGAAAAATCAGAGAGAGAATATCGCAGCCAGGAGAGATTGACTGCTTTCCAACCCTGCTGAGACACCAGCTGTAACTGGTAAAAGAGCAAACTAAGAATCATGTTTCTATGAGGGTTTGACCATCATTCCACTGAAGCGGACCACGACTCCACAGAATCTGGGCGAGGCCACAATGCCCAAAACGAACGGACTGTAGCCACACCTCCTACACCACTGCAGTAGACTCAAAAAAGCCCTATGCCCACGTAAGCTCTTGAATAATGGCAACAAACATGGTGACGTTAAAAATAAATAATAACACAAACAGGCCTGGTGATCAGACGTAGACTGCCTCGGGAGCCCAGCACTTCCTACCATGCCAACATACAATAGAATAATTAAGCTCGTGAAGAGAATGCATCATCTCTTTCCCTCACCTCTAACTTTGCAATTGACGATGTGCCTTAAGCCCAATAGCCAGCGATGTCAACATTCAACGAAGACCAAGCATTATTAATGGTTGTAGGAAAATGGGTTATCTAGAGCTGTTTGTTCAGTGGCTTTGATTGGTGTTAGTGTCTGTGGACATAACTGTCACTGGAGGGTTTCCTCTTCTATAAATCTTCATCCTTCAAACTGTTATCCCATTGTATTTGGGGCAGCGTCATTTCCGAAACAATTGGGATCAGCAGCTCCACAGAGAGGGAGCGGAAGAGAATCTTATATCATTATACTGGTACGTTAGAACAATGGACAGGAGATTATACTCGGGCCTTTCCTTGCTTTCTCAGCATCGGCCATGGTGAAAGCTGCCGATACAAGCCGTACGAATGACTATTCAAGCCGGGTACTGTCCAATTCTCGCCCTTTGTAAACCTGTCTCTGCCAATTTTGTAAACAAAAGTGAACAATGAGAAGTTAATTCTCCACTTTCTATCCATGACTTTCAGACTGCTCACTCATAAACATCTAAGAAGGAAGACTACTGTTCAAAACCTCGAGTCTGCCTTTTGTCCTGAAAGATTTTATGTCTCCGTATTCTCTCTGTTATCAAACCTGCCTACACCCACGTCTACAATATCCCCAGTCTCCACCTGTATCTCAGTGTTGTTGCTGTATTAGACATCATCTACCCCTTTGTGAATTTCAGATTTTACGTCACGAGTTTTTTTTCTCACCACTCTTACAGTTAAGAATGTTTTGACCACAACTTCTTCTTGTATCTATGGTTACTTCACAATATGGACTCCGTGCCAGAGTAGTAATGTCATTGGACATGTAATCCAAAGGCTAAAGTTGTGACTGTAAAGGCATTGTTGAAAATCCTACGAAAGCAGATGGCAGAACATAAATGCAAATGACAAAAATTAGAATGAATCTTAATTTCACTAATGACAATCATAAACCAGCAGGGTTTTGTTTTCTTCAAGCCTACCTGTTTCACTGATGGCTTTCATTTATAAAATCTTAACATTTTTGGAGGTAATGAGGACTGCCGACTCTGGAAATCAGAGTTGATAAAATGTGGAGCTGGAAAGATACAACGGGTCAGACAGCGTCAGAAGAGCAGTAAATTCAGCGGTTCGTGTCAGGACCCTTTGTCAGAGAGCTCCTGATCCGAAATGTTGACTTCCCTGCTTCTCCGCTGCGAACTGACCAGCTTTGCCTTTCAGCTGAGCAGTTTCATAAAGATCCTGCACTGCGCTGTAATGTTCTATGTTGTATTGATCTAATGTCCGGTATTAGCCAAGTAGTTCCATAAATGGCCTGTGCTGCGCTGTAATGTTGTATGTTCTTTGACTCTAAATTCCTTTATTAACGATCGGTTCCATCAAGAGCCTGTACTGTCCTGTAAGTCTCTGCGTTCTTTGAATCTATATTCCTTAAATAGCCGAGTGGTTCCATAAAGGGCCTGGACTTCGCTGTGTTGCTGTCTGTTCTATGACTCTCACTTCGTTTATTAGCCGAGTGATTCCATCAAGGGGCTGTACTGTGCTGTCATGTTCTATGTTGTATTGGTCAAATGTCCGCGATTAGACGAGTGCTTCCATAAAGGGCCTGAAGTGTGCCGTAATGCGGTATGTTCTATGCATCTATAGTCCTTTATGAGCTGAGCGGTTTCATAAAGGACCTATACTGCGCTGTTATGGTCTATGTTGTATTGGTCTAATGTCCTGTATTAGCCGAGTGGTTCTATAAACGGCCTGTATTGAGCTGGAATGCTGTATGTTCTGTGAATCTCACTTCCTGTTTTAGCCAAGTGGTTCCATCAAGGGGCTGTGCTGTGCCGAAAAGTTCTATGTTGTACTGGTCTAATGTCCATTATTAGCCGAGTAATTCCACAAAGGGCCTGCACTGTGCAGTAATTCTCTACGTTCTATGAATCCATATTCCTTGCGGCATTACAGCACAGTACACGCCCTTTATGGAACCACTCGGCTAATACCGGACATTAGACCAATACAGCATAGAACATTACAGCGCAGTACAGGTCCTTTATGAAATGGCTCAGCAAATAAAGGAATATAGATTCATAGAACATACAGTATTACAGCACAGTATAGGCCTGTTATGGAGCCATTTGGCTAATACCGGACATTAGATCAATAAAACATAAAACGCTACCGCACAGTACAGGCTCTTTCTGGTACCACTCGGATAATACCAGACATTAGACCAGTAGAACATAAACATTACAGCTCAGTACAGGCCCTTGATGGAACCAATTGGCTCATAAAGGAATTTAGAGTCATAGAACGTAGAGAATTACGTAGAAAATTTATGGAACCACTCAGCTAATACCAGACATGAGACCAATACAACATAGAACATTACAGCACAGTACAGGACATTTATGCAACTGCTCAGCAAAAACGGAATATAGATTCACAGAACATACCACATTACGGCACAATACCTTTATGGAACCACTTGACTAATACCGGACCTTTGAACAATACAACATAAAATAATACAGCACAGTACAGCCCCTTGATGGAATTGCTCGGCTAATGAAGGAAGTTAGAGTCATAGAACAGACAGCATTGCAGGGCAGTACAGGTCCTTTATGGAAACGCTCAGTTAATACCGGACATTAGACCAATACAACACAGAACATTACTGCGCAGTACAGGACCTTTATGGAACCACACAGCTAATAAAGGAATATAGATTCAAAGAACGCAGAGACTTACAGCACAGTACACACCCTTAATGGAACCGATCAGCGAATAAAGGAATTTAGAGTCAGAGAACACACAGCATTACAGCGCAATACAGGCCCCTTATGCAACCACTCAGCTAATTGCGAACATTTGACCAAAACAACTTAGAACATTACAGCACAGTACAGCCCCTTGATGGAATTGCTCGGCTAATAAAGGAAGTTAGAATCGTAGAACAAAGCATTACAGTGCAGTACAGGTCCTTTATGGAAATTCTCGGCGAATACCAGACAATAGACCAATACATCACAGAAAATTACAGCCCAGTACAGGCCCTTAATGGAACAGATTAGCGAATAAAGGAACTTAGAGTCATAGAACATACAGGAGAAAGTGAGGTCTGCAGATGCTGGAGATCAGAGCTGAAAATATGTTGCTGGAAAAGCGCAGCAGGTCAGGCAGCATCTAGAGAACAGGAGAATGAATGTTTCGGGAATAAGCCCTTCTTCAGGAATGAGGAAAGTTTGTCCAGCAGGCTAAGATAAAAGGTAGGGCGGAGGGACTAGGGGGAGGGGCGTCAGAAATGTGATAGGTGGAAAGAGGTCAAGGTGAGGGTGATAGGTCAGACTGGGGTGGGGGCGGAGAGGTCAGGAAGAAGATTGCAGGTTAGGAAGGCGGTGCTGAATTCGATGGATTTGACTGAGACAAGGTGGGGGGAGGGGAAATGAGGAAACTGGTGAAATCCGAGTTCATCATGGACATCCAGTCCCTAAGCACCTCCATCCCCCATCACAAAGGCCTCAAAGACCTCCGCTCCTTCCTTTCCCGCCAAACCAACCCTTCCACTGACACCCTGCTTCGACTGACTGAACTGATCATCCTTCACTGCATTCCCTCAATGTCAGGTTCGTTCTTTATTAGGTACAGAGACCACAACTGCACTCAATACAGCACAATGTTCAAGGCCCTGCAGTAAGATACCCTAAATCCTGTACTGAAATCCCCCTGAAATGAAAGTCAACACACCATTTATCTTACGAAGTGCTTTCTGTTCCTGAAATATTGCTTTCAGTGACTGGTGTACAGGGAGATCCACATCTTATTCAATGTTACAGCAACCCAATTGGTGGATCCATGCACATTGATCAGTGTGCCAAATGCCATTCCCATATTGACGTCTGGCTTCATAACTCACTGCCCTGCATAGACCTCAGCGATCTGTGCAGAATTAAACAAAAAAGAAGCATAATTCTCTTTATACATCAATATGATTGGTCCGGACACTCGTCCCAGCACATTTATTTTAATTCACTCATGCGAATGTTCACTCATGCCACTATCTGTGTAATCTCCAGTCCCTACAATATTCCCTTTATCTGTAACTCCTGCAGCTCCAGCTATAACCCAATCTGTTTAATCTCCAGGCCTTATATTCCTCCATTTCTCTGTAACTCCTGCGGCTCAAATTGTCACGACTATCTGTGCAATGACCAGTCTCTACAATCCTCCTAATTCTAAAGCTGCAACCACTGCTCCTAAATGTGTACTCTCCAGTCTATACACCCGTCGCTATGTCGGTAACTCTGTAAGTTCCATACTCTCCAGTCACGAAAACCAACCTTATCTCTGTAAGAACTGTAGCTCCAACTACCATTCCGATCTATACAAATTCTACTCCCTAACATCCTCCCTATCCGCGTGAAAGCCTGCAGCTCCAACTTCCACGTCTATGTTTGTAATCTCTTGCCCGTATGATCATCCCTAAAGCTGTACCGCAGCAACACAAACTACCATCTGTATCAGTGTGAACTCTAACCCGATATTCTTCCTTATCACTGCAAACCCTGTAGGTATAACTCTCTGTGTACTTTGCAGTCCTTACAAGCTTCCCTACATCTCTAGGTTCCCTCTGAAAGACTGGATTTATTACATGGACAGTGTATAGTAACTTACAGTGAACTCGGTAATGAGATTTCGGTGTCCAGGTACACAGATCCCTGAAATTGGCCACCCAGATTGACACGGTTGTTAAGAAGGCATACAGTGTTTTGGCCTTTATTAATAGAGGGATTGAATTGCAGAACCTGGAGGTTATGCTGCAGCTGTACAAAGCTCTGGTATGGCCACACTTGGAGTATTGTGTGCAGTTCTGGTCATCGCATTATAGGAAGGATGTAAAAGCTTTTCAAAGGGTGCAGAGGAGTTTTATTAGGATGTTGCCTGGAAGGAATGTCTTACGAGGAAAGGCTGAGGGCCTTGAGGCTGTTTTCGTTGGAGAGGTGACTTAGTAGAGACATACAAGATAATCAAGGGGTTAGATAGGGTGGAGAGGGAGAGTCTTTTTCCAAGTATGGGAACAGCAAACACAAGGGGACACAACTTTAAAGTGAGGGGAGATAGGTATAAGACAGATGTCAGAGGTAGTTTCTTTACTCAGAGAGTAGTAAAGGTATGGAATGCTTTGCGTTCATTGATATTAGATTCGCCAAGTTTAATTGCATTTAAGTCGTCATTGGACAGGCATATGGACGTACATGGAATGATGTAGGTGGGATGGGCTTCAGATTAGTATGTCAGGGCAACGCAACATCGAGTGCCGAAGGGCTTGATCTGCGCTTTTTATGTTCTATGTTCATGTTCACGACACAGGATCGAGCACAAATGAGACGAAATGACAGAAATTTCCATCCTCTGCTTGTTTT
Source organism: Chiloscyllium plagiosum (assembly GCF_004010195.1). NCBI lineage: Eukaryota > Metazoa > Chordata > Chondrichthyes > Orectolobiformes > Hemiscylliidae > Chiloscyllium > Chiloscyllium plagiosum. The sequence goes on along the minus strand of NC_057736.1, from coordinate 51,176,795 downwards.
CAAGGAACTGAGAGAGTATCCTTTCGGACACTAACGTCTTCACACTTCCTATTAGGAACGGGAAAGAAGAGACCTCAGACTGTTCTCGAGTGATCGAGTGTGTGGGAATTTTCTAGAAACTGTCTGTTCTTACGGCTGTTTCTCTGTGTGTTTCGGGAGGGAGGGTTTATTGTGGTTTATGACACATTTTTGTCAGTAATTCAGACCTTCCCATTTGTTATTTCAGCTACAATTATTTTAATAAATCTCTGAATACGTGACACATTTGAAAATCTCACTGGGTCCTCAATATTACACCCAAGGATGTACTCCAGGAAATAAAACACTTCCCGATGAACAGTGGGAGTGTGTCTCAATATCAGGTCGAGGATAAGACTAGTACTGCCATGCACCCACGCCCCCCACACCCCCGTAACGTCTGACACATGGAAACAATCCACAATCTTTATGAATCTTCACGACGTCGACTGTGAGGAAGGAAAACAAACATATTACATGTCAGCCTGGAGGCCAAGATTCCAGTTACTGTCTTTATCATAGAGAACAACAATCCTTGTCGTTGTTCGTATTACATCATATAGTTCTGCTTTATGACTGCAAAATTCTCAAATATTTTCCGAGAAATATTGAAAGAGTGGAATGCGATACATATTGCTATTAGTGACTGGAAGAAAATATGGAGCAGATACTGTGATTATTGGAATGAGCAATGAATGATACCTGCAAAGAATCTTTTGATATTGTGATTGAATACACAGTAGATATTAGCTTCGAACTAAATTATAAGCAAATCCATTCAAAGATGTTTCCAACTTCAAAATAAATACAAATATTCATATTACAATGTCCTTGCATTTTTTGTTGTATGGAAGCATAATTCCACATTTATACACCTTACTGGATTGAAAGATTATTAGATATTCGATATAAGATATTAGCAACAAATGGATTTTAAAAATTATATTCGTGAATTTGAGAATAATGAGATATCTCTTCTTGATATTGGACTGAGTGATGTGCAGAAATGAAGAGTAATATTGCAGTGAAAAATAATTGGAGCTCTCGAATTTCAACGGCTGATATTACTGTGATCAAATGAGCAAAAATCAGATATTGACAAAGAATTTTGCAAGGGAGATGATTGGTTTTTTTGTGTTTGTATTGGCTTGAACAAACAGGTTTTAAATTACAGCATTGACAATAAGAAATAATGAATTCAATGAAAATACATTGCATTTGTTGCAAAGTCTAAGTTAAAGTGCTGTACAATTATTGTAATTGATAATTGTTTCCAGAAAACTGACGGATAAATTGACTTTATATTTGGAAAACAATTTCCTCTGATGTTGATTGGATTTCCATTAAGATTAAGAAACTGAAGATTAAAACATAAAAGTTAGCTTTATGATTTGATAAAAAGCATTCTGCAACAATTGAACGAAATTGTTCTTGTTCAAAAATGCAGGCAAAGCAATTATATTCTTTCTTGCTGTAGTTTTCTTGATTCAATTTTTATCATGATAAATGTTCCGACATTTACTTCAGAATTAGGAGGGAAATAATTAGGCTATGAAAGTGACTATTATTGTAAACAAAAGATAGAGTCAATGACATTTTGTAAAGAAAGGAATTCTCATAATTGTGTGATTATTGTTCATTGACAACTAAGTTTGGAAGGAAAAGGAAAATTGTCAACATTCCCAAGCAACTTTTTTTCTGAAAATGAAATGAAAATAACAATCATTTTGGAGTGCGCATGATTTGAAATATGGAAACAATTATTTAGCATGACATTTGAGCTGAAGTCGAGTTCCCTTTTCCCAAATTTTATCATGGAAATGATATCATTAGTTTACATTACATTACAGTTTGGAAACAGGCCCTTCGGCCCAACAAGTCCACACCAACCCGCCGAAGCGCAACCCACCCATACCCCTACATTTGCCCCTTACCTAACAGTACAGGCAATTTAGCATGGTCAATTCACCTGACCGGAGCACCCACGCAGACACGGGGAGAACGTGAAAACTCCACACAGTCAGCGCCGGGTCTCTGGCGCTGTGAGGCAGCAGTGCTAACCACTGTGCCACCGTGCCGCCCACATATCGCTCTGAAAGTAATCATTTCATATACAATAAATGTTTGCATTAAGTTGAAATTTCGTCAGAGCTGTAACAGTGTTTCCCTTTGAGAGGGAAGATAAACTCAGGAGGCAGGCAGAACTTAGGCAAGTGGAAGATGTTTACTTGTGATGCAACTAGTTATTGCAGGGTTTTGTTCCCGAGGCCAATCTCGGAAGGGAGATCCATGACACACTGGAACGTGAGCGGTTTAAAAAGCAGCATTTTTATACACTTTCTGTACTACAATGGCCACGTGTATAATGGCTACAGCCCTTCCTTCCTCATCCAGACATCCAATCCAAACACATATTCTCAGATGCGCATTCTAATGAACAGCCCCGGTCCCTATGGAGTTTAATTCAGATAAATGTGAGGTGCTGCATTTTGGGAAAGCAATTTTAGTAGGACTTTGTTAAAAATCGCACAACACCAGGTTATAGTCCAACAGGTTTAATTGGAAGCACACGAGCTTTCGGAGTGACGTTCCTTCATCAGTTGTCGCTCCGAAAGCTAGTGTGCTTCCAATTAAACCTGTTGAACTATAACCTGGTGTTGTGTGATTCTTAACTTTGTAGACCCCAGTCCAACACCGGGATCTCCAAATCATTAGTAGGACTTATACACTTAATGGTAAGGTCCTAGGGAGTGTTGCAGAACAAAGAGACCTTGGAGTGCAGGTTCATAGCTCCGGGAAAGTGGAGTCGCAGATAGATAGGATTGTGAAGAAGGCGTTTGGTATGCATTACTTTATTGGTCAGAGTATTGAGTACAAGAGTTGGGTAGTCATGTTACAGTTGTACACGACATTGGTTAGGCCACTTTTGGAATATTGTGTGCGATTCTGTTCTCGTTCCTATCGGAAAGATGTTGTGAAACTTGAAAGGGCCAAGAAATGATTTACAAGGATGTTGCCACGGTTGGAGGATATGAGCTATAGGGAGAAGCTGAACAGGCTGTGGCTGCTTTCCCTGAAGCATCGGAGACTGAGGGGTGACCTTATAGAGGTTTACAAAATATATAGGGTAAATAGGCAAAGTATTTTCCCTGGGGTCGGGGAGTCCAGAACAAGATGGCACATGTTTAGGGTGAGAGGGGAAAGATATAGAAGAGACTTAAGGGGCAATTTTTTCAAACAGAGGGTGGTATGGGTATTGAATGAGCTGCCAGAGGAAGTGGTGGAAGCTGGTACAATTGCAACATTTAAAAGGCATTTGGATGGATATATGAATAGGAAGTGTTTGGAGGGATATTGTCTGGGTGCTGGCAGGTTGGGATATCTGTTCGGCATGGTCGGGTTGGACCAAAGGCTCTGTTTCCATGCTGTACACCTCTATGACTCTCTATGACTCTATAATCTCCAGGCCTTGGGATCTTTTCATGCATCTTTTTCATTCGGATACTAATTGCTCTCATGCTGACTGATATGTACGGACAAGTTGAATTCTGTTATTCATTGTATTTTACTTTTTCAAAGTGATTTACTTCTTATATTGTCCACTGTCTTAAATATATATGCACGCAGAAATACAAAAGTCAGTTAGTTTTAACTTACTTGTTATAAGATTAGTATTATTGACTTGTGTTATAAAATTCGTTGCACAGTGTATAAATATGCAGTCATTCTTACTGTCAGGACTTTTTAATTAATGGGCAGGGAACATCATATCTTGCAGCAATTTCCCAAAGCTAGTTAAATTCACATCTACGTCCGAATGTTTTTCTATAATACTTTTATTAAGCATTGGTTATATTGTATCTAACTTATGTTGCAAATTACCACTATGATTCTCAATAATCTGTAAGTAGGAGTAGGTCTATTCAAAGTGATCGATTTTTCTTAAATCAAAGAGTGGAACAGATACTTATTCTTGTTTATGTCCCCTCTGCCATGTTGTGTTTTAATTCTAAGGCAGGCTGCATCATTTTGTTTGTAATCCATTTTGTATGAGCCAACATGGACCATTCTGTTCCAGATGGGGCAGACCATGCCTGCAATAGCAAATCAACGAGGATTCCAGTATTAAAGTAAAAAATCTGCATTCGCGACCATTGGTACAATGCAATATGTTTACGTCACTGATCCATAATTCCCCATTTCAAACTAATAGACTGGATTTGATTAAATATTAAATATCAGGTATTAACAACAATTAATTTGAAGAACATTTCATAGAAAACTTTAAAAGGATTGGAAATCTCATATTGCTGGCTGTGATGTATAGAAATGAACAATAATTGTAGGAGAGTAAATCAATCAGATGTGTCTTAATATGTAAGGGCGAATATTGATTTAATGATTTCTGTGAGCATTCAAATAAAAATGTGAGTGTTGGAGGGGGAATCATTTGTTTATTTGTGGTTGTGTTGACCTAGACTAAAAAATCTATTATTCTTTGTGATATCGGCAATAAGATATAATAGCTTAAATTAAAATGTTAATTTGACGATGTTTGTTCCAAAACCTAAACTGAATTATTGTGCGATTGTTGGAATGAAAATTAATTGATAATTAAGTTTAGAACTCTGGCAAAGTAAACGATTCAATATTTCCAAATGGGCTTGCTCTGATGTTGATTAGCTATTTATTTACATTAGTCAACTGAGAAAAAAGTAATCCTGGCATGATGGTTTGGAAAAGACACTAGACATTCAGTTAACGTTGATCAGAATTGGTTTGTCATTCAAAATTCTCAGATCTTCAAGAATGCTATACTTGCTTTTCTTATGGAGGAATATAATATATAATTAGAACAAATTATGCATTATATTAAATTCATGCAATTTTTAAAATCATCAATAGTTACACTTTTGAGTCCGCATTGCACAGAAAATAAGCAAATAAGGAACATGGTTTCATGGAAAATTATAGTCAAAAGTATTTATGGAAGCTTTTGTTTCCAATGTTGTCTCTGAATAAACAGATTAATTAGTTTCATGTGGATATGTTCGATATGTACTGAGGCACAATTACATTTTTATCGTAACTTTTAGACTAGAAACCTTTCAGAAAACTTGCCTATATTCAGGATTGGTTGCATCTCAATACATGTTACAATTAGTATTTTAAGGCAAAAGGAATAAAGTGTGATATTTTGTTGAGGAAAGATGTCTTGTGTTAATTACAAGAAGGTATCTCTTGCATATCTTTGGATCTGGTAGAGTGTGATGTGTGCTGCGGTTATCCATCCTGAGAAAAATAAGATCCTTACAAAGAGTTTTTCACTGAAGTGTAATAAGGTGGCCTTGAAGACCATTACGAGTATTTTGATTTCAACCATGTTGAGCTTTTTGACATGATTTGGAAAATGTTTAAAAACATTTTGCCGAAGTTCTGGATTCTAAGCATCCAATGGATTTCGTGCAAGCCCCTTTCACTTGTTGTTATTTCCAAGAGAGATGTATAGTGCTCAGACACTGGCTGCAATTCATAATAAAGAATTACCACTGCTTTGACCAAACTGTATCGTGTGTTATTATTGAACTGAAATACCACAGGATAACTATTGTATTTATTAGACGAAATGATAATCAGATCCTTCCTGTGGTATTGCTGATTGATCTCAGGAACAATCAGGTATTTGCTGTGATTTTTCCACTGAACAGTAATTAGATGGTTGTGAAGACCTTTGTGTAGTTTTCGGTGCAATGTTTTGTGTTAGCGTTGATTTAAAAAAAACTGAGGTATTTTACAAGATTTAGGAACATGTTGATAATAGAGTGTAAAAGATATTATTTAAAGTTAACATTTTACAAAGGAAAATGTTAGTTTTGCTTAGCAAAACGCAATTAAAAAATTATTTGATCCCATCTGTGGGAAAACAGGCCATTTGGCCCAACAAGTCATCATTGACCCTCCAAAGGGCCACTCAGATCTACTTTCCAAACCTATTACTGTACAATTTATTCTGACTAAAGCACCTAACCTAATTGCTCCAGAACGCAATGGGCAATTTAGCTTAGCAAGTTCACTTAACCTGCACGTTTTTGGAATGGGGGAGGAAACCAGAGCAAAGCCACCAAAACACGAGGAGAACGTGCAAACGTCCCACAGACAGTCGACCGATGATGGATACTAATCCTGGTCCCTACTGCTCTGGTGCAGCAGTACTAACCACTGAGCCAAAATCTCGCCCTGTACAAGAAATGAGAGACATTCAAATTGAAATTTCAATTTTAAGCAACACTCTCCAATATTGCCAAAGGACATCAGTCTTACATTCAATACGAATAGCTGAATGGAAAACAAGAAAACAAATTCCTGACAATCCAAGAATTAACAAGAATTAGAAATTTAATTTCATCAGAGGACAAAACAATATTTAGAAGAATTGCAATGTTTCATAACAAATGTAGGTAATTAGCTGACTAATGAATAATGGGAAGTGGCATTTGTTTGTTTTACAGAAGAAGAAAGTGTGTTGTTTTCATCTTTGTAACACTGCAGAATAACTATTTATGTTTTGGTAATGTATGAATTAAGCTGTTTAGAACAAAAAAAGTGATCAGTTTGATCACTTAGCCCTTTCATCGTTAACACCGCAACATTCTAAAATATTTTCCCAGAATTTGGAACCAACAGAACTAATTAACTTCTCTTCTTGGGAATCTGAAGAGAATAAACAGCAGATACTGTGAATTAGACATTCAATGCGAGTATTCAGCTGAAGACAGCATCCCTCCTTTGCAAACATGTTCAATTTCCAAAAAATCAGAAATTATTGTTATTGTTTAATGAAACAATAAAGAGATGTTAATTCCTTTTCATTTGACCTCAAGAAACGAATGAATTTCGTATGGTTTTGTTGCATGAAAAATACATAACTCTTATTGTGCTTTAATATACAATAAATTTTAGCATTGAAGTGAAATGTAATTAAATTAATTTCACTATGTATCCAAAGGGTAACACGACGCCGCAAGGAATATGGATTCATAGAACATAGAGAATTACTGCACAGTGCAGGCCCTTTGTGGAATTACTCGGCTAATAATGGACATTAGACCAGTACAACATAGAACTTTTCGGCACAGCACAGCCCCTTGATGGAACCACTTGGCTAAAACAGAAAGTGAGATTCACAGAACATACAGCATTACTGCTCATTACAGGCCGTTTATAGAACCACTCGGCTAATACAGGACATTAGACCAATACAACATAGACCATAACAGCGCAGTATAGGTCCTTTATGAACCCGCTCAGCTCATAAAGGACTATAGATGCATAGAACATACCGCATTACGGCACACTTCAGGCCCTTTATGGAAGCACTCGTCTAATCGCGGACATTTGACCAATACAACATAGAACATGACAGCACAGTACAGCCCCTTGATGGAATCACTCGGCTAATAAACGAAGTGAGAGTCATAGAACAGACAGCAACACAGCGAAGTCCAGGCCCTTTATGGAACCACTCGGCTATTTAAGGAATATAGATTCAAAGAACGCAGAGACTTACAGGACAGTACACGCTCTTGATGGAACCGATCGTTAATAAAGGAATTTAGAGTCAAAGAACATACAACATTACAGCGCAGCACTCCTTTATGGAACCACTCGGCTAATACCGGACATTAGATCAATACAACATAGAACATTACAGCGCAGTGCAGGATCTTTGTGAAACTGCTCAGCTGAAAGGCAAAGCTGGTCTGTTAGCAGCGGAGAAGCAGGGAAGTCAACATTTCGGATCAGGAGCTCTCTGACAAAGGGTCCTGACACGAACCGCTGAATTTCCTGCTCTTCTGACGCTGTCTGACCTGTTGCATCTTTCCAGCTCCACATTTTATCAACTCTGACTTCCAGAGTCGGCAGTCCTCATTACCTCCAAAAATGTTAAGATTTTATAAATGAAAGCCATCAGTGAAACAGGTAGGCTTGAAGAAAACAAAACCCTGCTGGTTTATGATTGTCATTAGTGAAATTAAGATTCATTCTAAGTTTTGTCATTTGCATTTATGTTCTGCCATCTGCTTTCGTAGGATTTTCAACAATGCCTTTACAGTCACAACTTTAGCCTTTGTATTACATGTCCAATGACATTACTACTCTGGCACGGAGTCCATATTGAGAAGTAACCATAGATACAAGAAGAAGTTGTGGTCAAAACATTCTTAACTGTAAGAGTGGTGAGAAAAAAAACTCGTGACGTAAAATCTGAAATTCACAAAGGGGTAGATGATGTCTAATACAGCAACAACACTGAGACACAGGTGGAGACTGGGGATATTGTAGAGGTGGGTGTAGGCAGGTTTGATAACAGAGAGAATACGGAGACATAAAATCTTTCATGGCAAAAGGCAGACTCGAGGTTTTGAACAGTATTCTTCCTTCTTAGATGTTTATGAGTGAGCAGTCTGAAATTCATGGATAGAAAGTGGAGATTGCGACTGAAACTGAAGATAACAGTTTCTATCTTTGCCAATATATATAAAACAGAAATAGTAATTAACTTCTCATTGTTCACTTTTGTTTACAAAATTGGCAGAGACAGGTTTACAAAGGGCGAGAATTGGACTGTACCCGGCTTGAATAGTCATCCGTACGGCTTGTATCGGTAACTTTCACCATGGCTGAGAAAGCAAGGACAGACCCGAGTATAATCTCCTGTCCATTGTTCTAACGTACCAGTATAATGATATAAGATTCTCTTCCTCTCCCTCTCTGTGGAGCTGCTGATCCCAATTGTTTCGGAAATGACGCTGCCCCAAATACAATGGGATAACAGTTTGAAGGATGAAGATTTATAGAAGAGGAAACCCTCCAGTGACAGTTATGTCCACAGACACTAACACCAATCAAAGCCACTGAACAAACAGCTCTAGATAACCCATTTTCCTACAACCATTAATAATGCTTGGTCTTCGTTGAATGTTGACATCGCTGGCTATTGGGCTTAAGGCACATCGTCAATTGCAAAGTTAGAGGTGAGGGAAAGAGATGATGCATTCTCTTCACGAGCTTAATTATTCTATTGTATGTTGGCATGGTAGGAAGTGCTGGGCTCCCGAGGCAGTCTACGTCTGATCACCAGGCCTGTTTGTGTTATTATTTATTTTTAACGTCACCATGTTTGTTGCCATTATTCAAGAGCTTACGTGGGCATAGGGCTTTTTTGAGTCTACTGCAGTGGTGTAGGAGGTGTGGCTACAGTCCGTTCGTTTTGGGCATTGTGGCCTCGCCCAGATTCTGTGGAGTCGTGGTCCGCTTCAGTGGAATGATGGTCAAACCCTCATAGAAACATGATTCTTAGTTTGCTCTTTTACCAGTTACAGCTGGTGTCTCAGCAGGGTTGGAAAGCAGTCAATCTCTCCTGGCTGCGATATTCTCTCTCTGATTTTTCTCAGAATTTTCACTTGTTTTTCTTTCATCCTGGATTGGGGAACTGCACGTGAGACAATATAGTTTATTATTTACTCATTTGACAAGTGTGTGTTTGTGGGATGTTACCACTTTGGAACAGTTACTGCTTAGCAGTCAAATAACCAATATTCTGTCATATTTTCGAAAGAATAATGTCATTTCAAGTTGCTCTTCCTTTTGTTGTATTTAATCTACAGTGTTAAAATAAATTGTGTTTTGTCTAAATTCAAGTATTTCCATGAATCGAATTGTATCTGAAACACAGCACCTCACATTTACTTGAAAATAAGTAAACCTTCGGGTTTAGGTGACCTTCTTCATGTATTTTGAGGCGGACTTCCTGGTCCATAACAAGACAGTGGTCCATATTCTTCCTGGTCCATATTCACTCTGTATTTGGATAATTATTAAATAATTAAAAAGTTGCAGAATTATGGGATGTGACAGAGGAATGGTTCGAGCTAGTGTTCTCAGGGATGTGTAGGTTATGTGCATTAGTCAGGGGTAAATATAGGGGTAAATAATGTTCACACCGATAGTCGATATGTATTCAGGATGTACCATGATTTTGGAACTCGATGCAAATACAGGGGCTTCTTGACCTCGAATGCAAAGCGCATCGAGGGCTGATTTCTGACCTCCTAGAATTGGCCCGATTTCCCAAATCAATCGTTGTGTGTAAATGTGAAGTCCACACGAAAAACAACGATTGTCTTTCACAAGGCAAAGCGACGGAAGATTCAGCGGCAAGGACGGCAGCGCAGGAACCGCCAGATGGTCAGTTTGACATGTGTATGACAACATTTATACGCCAACAGCAGACATATTGTGAACGATGTGTTATCTGTGCCGATATAATTCTGAGATGGGTCATCTGTGAAAGGCTTAGTAGCAACATTTGGACATCGTTTGTCATTAACACCCTGTAGCAGATCAGTGATTATTTGGGAATTAATATGAAACAACGCTTTTTCTACAGTGAGCGGTGGGACAGTGGAAAGAGAAAATGCGACCCTAAAAAATAAACTGACAAAATGTTGTGAGGAACTCGGGATGACATGGACATAGGCACTTCCGATTTTGCTAACGTATGAGATTTTGTTCGGTAGGCCACCCAGTAAAGGAATTGGCTCAATACCTAATGTAAGACAGATGACAGACCACTGTGAGGATGAAATGTTATGTTACTGTATAAAACGACCAACACTTCTGTCTCAAATACATAATCAAGTGAAAGAAGCACTACCCCAAACAGCAGAAGGGAAGCTGCACGATCTAAAACCTGGAGACTGGAAAGTGGTGACAGACTTCAGGACGAAAAGTTGCAAGGTGAAAAGGTGGTTGGGGCCGTTTCAAGTGCTCTTAACAACACAGACGGCTGTGAAGTTCGCCAAAAGTGCCACGAGGAGACATCAAACAACATCAGAACTAAATAAGTGCAAGTACTAATTAGAAGCCTTACAAAAATATGGGGATGCCCCAGCTCACACTGTTAGTGAGCGGCCAAGCAGGACTATTCGTAAAGGCAGGGGCGTCTGGGATACAGCCGCAGACAGTAATCATAACCAAGGGTGCTAAGTGAATCTTTGCATGCGAACTATGGTCGTTTAGTAAAGAGGACGACTTTAAATGAGAAAATAAATATTTATGCAGGGATCTTTGCGGTCGCAGTTAGTTGTCTCCACCACGGAAACAGTGGCACCTGACACGGGAAATAGATATTGCATTATCAAGGAAGGAGGTGCCAAGGCAAGGGTAATAATAACCAAAACTCCGAAGAGTGATGAGGGAGCCTGGTGGTGTGGAATAGATAGATTCTTCACCGACATCTATAGAAAGGTGAATATAGTGATACAGTCGCCCCCACGAGATGCAATGCAGAAGGTCCTACAGGGAGTAGTATCACCAAGTAGTATAACCAACCAAACCAAATCATAAACCTAACCCCTAGCAGGGCAGAGGGCATTAATGTCACACCAGAACCTGGAGGGAGTCGTCAGGGGCCTGGGAACGAGTCTAACTCGGTAGTGGAGTTGGCCCTTCATAAGCTAAATGGCATAAATGAGACACTAGTAGATTGGGAGGTGCGAAGGGCCATCGCTAAATGTGAAGGGAAAGAATCTTGTGTCTTGGCCCGAATACAACACCGGAGTTTGTTGGATATGTTTGCACACAACCCAGGGGCGGACTGCTGAACCAATTACAGAGAGCTTAGCAACAAATGCTAGCTACCTGCTTCCGCGGATTGTGTCTACACTGACGCTGATTGGGGGAGCAGTTAGGACAAATCTCGCACCACCACCCCAACTCAAGTCTAATTGCAGCCCCAATGCAGACACGCTGCCGACCACAGCCTTCCATTTCGTTGTCGGCAGCGGAGAAAAGTGTATTTTCACAAATCAGGGGAGACACCATCTGGGGATCTCCCAGTGTACTACGAGTATTTGAACAATGACTGATGCTCAGCAATCTACAAAAATGGTATGATAATCAGTATTACTCGTTCCTTTCTCAATAGTCAGACCATAATGGTGGGTATAATATGGGCCTGCGGAGAGAGGGGATACCACCTGGGTTGGAAGGTTGGGTTGGCTACTGGGTTGCCTCTGCCCTGTGGTACTGTCTACTGGCACGACAGTGTTCATCCAATGGCCATTACCAGGCGAAACTGAAGGGACATCGCTCGGCATTGGAATGGGTGCATACTCGCAGACCCATGGACTACACTAGGGGTGAACACTGGGT
>NC_057736.1:51148628-51164061 GCF_004010195.1 Chiloscyllium plagiosum | reverse complement strand
AAATGTTCCGACATTTACTTCAGAATTAGGAGGGAAATAATTAGGCTATGAAAGTGACTATTATTGTAAACAAAAGATAGAGTCAATGACATTTTGTGAAGAAAGGAATTCTCATAATTGTGTGATTACTGTTCATTGACAACTAAGTTTGGAAGGAAAAGGAAAATTGTCAACATTCCCAAGCAACTTTTTTTCTGAAAATGAAATGGAAATAACAATTATTTTGAAGTGCGCACGCTTTGAAATATGGAAACAATTTTTGAGCATTCAACAGTTGAGCTGATGTCGAGTTCGCTTTTCCCAAATTTTATCATTAGATTGCATTACATTACAGTGTGGCCCAACAAGTCCACACCGACCCGCCAAAGCGCAACCCACCCATACCCCTACATTTGCCCCTTACCTAACAGTACAGGCAATTTAGCATGGCCAATTCACATGACCTGCACATCTTTGGATTGTGGGAGGAAACCGGAGCTCCCGGAGGAAACCCACGCAGACACAGGGAGAACGTGGAAACTCCACACAGTCGATCGCCTGAGGCAGGAATTGAACCCGGGTCTCTGGCGCTGCGTGGCAGCAGTGCTAACCACTGTGCCACCGTGCCGCCCACATATTCCTCTGAAAGTAATCATTTCATATACAATAAATGTTTGCATTAAGTTGAAATTTCGTCAGAGTTGTAAGAGTGTTTCCCTTTGAGAGGGAACGAAGACTCAGGAGGCAGGCAGAACTTAGGCAAGTGGAAGATGTTTACTTATGATGCAACCAGTTATTGCAGGGTTTTGTTCCCGAGGCCAATCTCGGAAGGGAGATCCATGACACACTGGAACGTGAGCGGTTAAAAACGCAGCATTTTTATACACTTTCTGTACTACAATGGCCACATGTATAATGGCTAAAGCCCTTCCTTCCTCATCCAGGCATCCAATCCAAACACATATTCTCAGATGCGCATTCTACTGAACAGCCCCGGTCCCTATGGAGTATAATTCAGATAAATGTGAGGTGCTGCATTTTGGGAAAGCAATCTTAGTAGGACTTTGTTAAAAATTGCACAACACCAGGTTATAGTCCAACAGGTTTAATTGGAAGCACACGAGCTTTCGGAGTGACATTCCTTCATCAGTTGTCGCTCCGAAAGCTAGTGTGCTTCCAATTAAACCTGTTGAACTATAACCTGGTGTTGTGTGATTCTTAACTTTGTAGACCCCAGTCCAACACCGGCATCTCCAAATCATTAGTAGGACTTATACACTTAATGGTAAGGTCCTAGGGAGTGTTGCAGAACAAAGAGACCTTGGTGTGCAGGTTCATAGCTCCGGGAAAGTGGAGTCGCAGGTAGATAGGATTGTGAAGAAGGCGTTTGGTATGCATTCCTTTATTGGTCAAAGTATTGAGTACAAGAGTTGGGTAGTCATGTTACAGTTGTACAGGACATTGGTTAGGCCACTTTTGGAATATTGTGTGCGATTCTGTTCTAGTTCCTATCGGAAAGATGTTGTGAAACTTAAAAGGGCCAAGAAATGATTTACAAGGATGTTGCCACGGTTGGAGGATATGAGCTACAGGAAGAAGCTGAACAGTCTGTGGCTGTTTTCCCTGCAGCGTCGGAGGCTGAGGGGTGACCTTACAGAGGTTTAAAAAATTATGAGGGCCATATATAGGGTAAATAGGCAAAGTACTTTCCCTGGGGTCGGGGAGTCCAGAACTAGATGGCACATGTTTAGGGTGAGAGGGGAAAGATATAGAAGAGACTTACGGGGCACATTTTTCAAATAGAGGGTGGTATGGGTATTGAATGAGCTGCCAGAGGAAGTGGTGGAAGCTAGTACAATTGCAACATTTAAAAGGCATTTGGATGGATATATGAATAGGAAGTGTTTGGAGGGATATGGGCTGGGTGCTGGCAGGTGGGATGAGATTGGGTTGGGATATCTGTTCGGCATGCTCGGGTTGGACCAAAGGCTCTGTTTCCATGCTGTACACCTCTATGACTCTCTATGACTCTATAATCTCCAGGCCTTGGGATCTTTTCATGCATCTTTTTCATTCGGATACTAATTGCTCTCATGCTGCCTGATATGTACGGACAAGTTGAATTCTGTTGTTCATAGTATTTTACTTTTTCAAAGTGATTTACTTCTTATATTGTCCACTGTCTTAAATATATATGCACGCAGAAATACAAAAGTCAGTTAGTTTTAACTTACTTGCTATAAGATTAGTATTATTGACTTGTGTTATAAAATTAGTTACACAGTGTATAAATATGCAGTCATTCTTACTGTCAGGACTTTTTAATTAATGGGCAGGGAACATCATATCTTGCAGCAATTTCCCAAAGCTAGTTAAATTCACATCTACGTCCTAATGTTTTTCTATAATACTTTTATTAAGCATTGGTTATATGTATCTAAATTATGTTGCAAATGACCACTATGATTCTCAATAATCTGTAATTAGAATATTTTTTACTGTTCCAAGTAACGTTTGAAGTGTAAGTTCGAATAGCAAACGATGCATGTCTGTTGTGCTGATAGCGGCTTAGAGAGTTAACTGGGCTGCATCTTGCAGCTGGTTTTAATTCATTCATGGGACAATTTTTAAAATTATTGACGGCCTGGTTTGGTCGTTTGTCTCTCTGCCGGCATGCTCTGATCAACAACTGTCTGGAATGCTGTACTCATGGCGTTGGAGTAGGTCTATTCAAAGTGATCGATTTTTTTAAATCAAAGAGTGGAACAGATACTTATTCTTGTTTATGTCCCCTCTGCCATGTTGTGTTTTAATTCTAAGGCAGGCTGCATCATTTTGTTTGTAATCCACTTTGTATGAGCCAACATGGAGCATTCTGTTCCAGATGGGGGCAGACCATCCCTGCAATCGCAAATCAACGAGGATTCCAGTATTAAAGTAAAACATCTGCATTCGCTACCATTGGTATCTGTACAATGCAATATGTTTACGTCACTGATCCATAATTCCACATTTCAAGCTGATAGACTGATTTGATTAAATATTAAATATCAGGTATTAACAACAATTAATTTTAAAAACGTTTCATAGAAAACTTTCAAAAGATTGGAAATCTCATATTGCTGGCTGTGATGTATAGAAATGAACAGTAATTGTAGGAGTGTAAATCAATCAGATGTGTCTTAATATGTCATGCCGAATATTGATCTAATGATTTCTGTGAGCATTCAAATAAAAATGTGAGTGTTGGATGGGGAATCATTTGTTTATTTGTGGTTGTGTTGACCTAAACTAGAAAATCTATTATTCTTTGTAATATCGGCAATAAGATATAATGGATTAAATTAAAATGTTACTTTGACGATGTTTGTTCCAAAACCTAAACTGAATTATTGTGCGATTGTTGGAATGAAAATTAATTTATAATTAAGTTTAGAACTCTGGCAAAGTAAACGATTCAATATTTCCAAATGGGCTTGCTCTGATGTTGATTAGCTATTTATTTACATCAGTCAACTGAGAAAAAAATAATCCTGGCATGATGGTTTGGAAAAGACACTAGACATTCAGTTAACGTTAATCAGAATTGGTTTGTCATTCAAAATTCTCAGATCTTCAAGAATGCTATACTTGGTGTCTCTGCTTTTCTTATGGAGGAATATAATATATAATTAGAACAAATTATGCATTATATTAAATTTATGCAATTTTTAAAATCATCAATAGTTACACTTTTGAGTCCGCATTGCAAATAAAATAAGCCAATTTCCAATGTTGTCTCTGAATAAACAGATTAATTAGTTTCATGTGGATATGTTCGCAATGTACTGAGCCACAATTACATTTTTATCGTAACTTTTAGACTAGAAACCTTTCAGAAAACTTGCCGATATTCAGGATTTGCTGCATCTCAATACATGTTACGATTAGTATTTTAAGGCAAAAGCAATAAAGTGTGATATTTGGTTGAGGAAAGATGTCTTGTGTTAATTACAAGAAGGTATCTCTTGCATATCTTTGGATCTGGTAGAGTGTGATGTGTGCTGCGGTTATCCATCCTGAGAAAATTAAGATCCTTACAAAGAGTTTTTCACTGAAGAGTAATAAGGTGGCCTTGAAGACCATTACGAGTATTTTGATTTCAACCATGTTGAGCTTTTTGCCATGATTTGGAAAATGTTTAAAAACATTTTTCCGAAGTTCTGGACTCTAAGCAGCCAATGGATTTCGTGCAAGCCCCTTTCACTTGTTGTTATTTCCAAGAGAGATGTATAGTGCTCAGACACTGGCTGCAATTCATAATAAAGAATTACCACAGCTTTGACCAAACTGTATCGTGTGTTATTATTGAACTGAAATACCACAGGCCAACTATTGTATTTATTGGACGAAATGATAATCAGATCCTTCCTGTGGTATTGCTGATTGATCTCAGGAACAATCAGGTATTTGCTGTGATTTATCCACTGAACAGTAATTAGATGGTTGTGAAGACCTTTGTGTGGTTTTCGGTGCAATGTTTTGTGTTAGCATTGATTTCAAAAAAACTGAGGTATTTTACAAGATTTAGGAACACGTTGATAATCGAGTGTAAAAGATATTATTTAAAGTTAACATTTTACAAAGGGAAATGTTAGTTTTGCTTAGCAAAACGCAATTAAAAAATTATTTGATCCAATCTGTGGGAAAACAGGCCGTTTGGCCCAATAAGTCATCATTGACCCTCCACAGGGCCACTCAGATCTACTTTCCAACCCTATTACTGTACAATTTATTCTGACTGAAGCACATAACCTAATTGCTCCAGAATGCAATGGGCAATTTAGCTTAGCAAGTTCACTTAACCTGCACGTTTTTGGGATGAGGGAGGAAACCAGAGCAAAGCCACCAAAACACGAGGAGAACGTGCAAACGTCCCACAGACAGTCGACCGACGATGGATACTAATCCTGGTCCCTACTGCTGTGGTGCAGCAGTACTAACCACTGAGCCAAAATCTCGCCCTGTACAAGAAATGAGAGACATGCAAAGTGAAATTTCAATTTTAAGCAACACTCTCCAATATTGCCAAAGGACATCAGTCTTACATTCAATACGAATAGCTGAATGAAAACAAGAAAACAAATTCCTGACAATCCATGAATTAACAAGAATTAGAAATTTAATTTCATCAGAGGACAAAACAATATTTAGAAGAATTGCAATGTTTCATAACAAATGTAGGTAATTAGCTGACTAATGAATAATGGGAAGTGGCATTTGTTTGTTTTACAGAAGAAGAAAGTGTGTTGTTTTCATCTTTGTAACACTGCAGAATAACTATTTATGTTTTGGTAATGTATGAATTAAGCTGTTTAGAACAAAAAAAAGTGATCAGTTTGATCACTTCGCCCTTTCATTGTTAACACCGCAACATTCTAAAATATTTTCCCAGAATTTAGAACCAACAGAACTAATTAACTTCTCTTCTTGGGAATCTGAAGAGAATAAAGAGCAGATACTGTGAATTAGTCATTCAATGCGAGTATTCAGCTGAAGACAGCATCCCTCCTTTGCAAACATGTTGGAGCGCAAAGCTGGTCGGGAAGGAAAGTGATATATAAAGACCTTACCTCGACGCCAACGATCTTTTCTCATCAGAGAGCGGCGCGAGATGGGCGGAAGTGATGTTGGAGCGCAAAGCTGGTCGGGAAGGTAAGTGATTGATATTTGAGTGGGTGAGAGTGCAGTTGAACACGTGGCTGCAAGGATGGTGTAGCAGGGAGGGCTTCAGGTATTTGGACAATTGGACTGCATTCTGGGGAAGGTGGGACCTGTACAAGCAGGACGTGTTGCACCTGAACCAGAAGGGCACCAATATCCTGGGGGGTAGGTTTGCTAGCAATCTTCGGGGGGGGGGGTTTAAACTAATTTGGCAGGGGGATGGGATCCGGACTTGTAGTCCAGCAAGTAGGCTAGCTGTTTGTCAGAATGTGCAACAATGTAGGGAGGCTGTGAAGAAGGTAGCACTGACAGAGAATACTTGCGGACACAGAGATGGGTTCAAGTGCGTATACTTCAACGCAAGGAGTATCAGAAATAACGTCGGTGAACTTAAGGCGTGGATCGGTACCTGGGTCTACGACGTTGTGGCCATCACAGAAACGTGGCTAGAAGAGGGACAGGAATGGTTGTTGGAGGTTCCTGGTTACAGATGTTTCAGTAGGATTAGGGAGGGTGGTCAAAAAGGAGGGGGGTGTGGCGTTGCGAATTAGAAATAGTATAACGTCTGCAGAAAGGCAGTTCGAGGGGGATCTGCCTTTAGAGGTAGTATGGGCTGAAGTCAGAAATAGGAAAGGTGCAAGTCACCTTGTTGGGTGTTTACTATAGGCCCCCAATACCAGCAGAGATGTGGAGAAACAGATTGGGAAACAGATTTTGGAAAGGTGCAGAAGCCACAGGGTAGTAGTCATGGGCGATTTGAACTTCCCAAATATTGATTGGAAGCTCTTTAGATCAAGTAGATTGGACGGGGCGGTGTTTGTGCAGTGTGTCCAGGAAGGTTTACTAACTCAGTATGTAGATTGGCCGACCAGAGGGGAGGCCATTTTGGATTTGGTACTCGGTAATGAACCGGGACAAGTGATGGGCTTGTTAGTGGGTGAACATTTTGGTGATGGTGACCACAATTCTGTGACTTTCACCTTGGTGATGGATAGAGAGAGGTGCGTGTAGCAGGGTAGGTTTTACAATTGGGGGAAGGATAATTACGATGCTGTAAGACAGGATCTGAGGAGCATTAGTTGGGAGCATAGGCTGTCCGGGAAGGATTTCGTGGAAATGTGGAAAATTTTTAAGGAACAGATACGACGCGTCCTTGATATGTATGTACCTGTCAGGCAGGAAAGAAATGGTCGTGTGAGGAAACCTTGATTGACGAGGGAGGTTGAATGTCTTGTAAAGAGGAAGAAGGAGGCTTACATAAGGTTGGGGAAATAGGGTTCAGACAGAGCAGTGGAGGGATACAGGATAGCCAGAAGGGACCTGAAGAAAGGGATTAGGAGAGCTAAGAGAGGGCATGAAAACTCTTTGGTGGATAGGATCAAGGATAACCCAAAGGCATTTTGTGTGTATGTGAGAAACATGAGAATGACGAGAAGAGGGTAGGTCCGATCAAGGACAGTAGTGGGAGACTGTGTATTGAGTCGGAAGAGATAGGGGAGGTGTTGAATGAGTACTTTCCTTCAATATTTACGAATGAGGCACCGTATTGTTGAAGAGGAGAGTGTGAAACGGATTGGTAAGCTAGCGGAGATACTTGTTAGGAAGGAAGATGTGTTGGACATTTTGAACAACTTGAGGATAGACAATTCCCCCAGGCTTAATGGGATATATCCTAGGATTATGTGGGAAGCAAGAGAGGAAATTGCAGTACCGTTGGCAATGATCTTTTCATCTTCACTGTCAACGGGAGTGGTACCACGGGACTGGAGAGTGGCGAATATTGTGCCCCTGTTCAAAAAAGGGAATAGGGATAACCCCGGCAATTACAGGCCAGTTAGTCTTACTTCTGTGGTAGGTAAAGTAATGGAAAGGGTACTGAGGGATAGGATTTATGAGTATCTGGAAAGGCACTGCTTGATTAGGGACAGCCAGCACGGATTTGTGAAGGGTCAGTCTGTGCTGTAATTCTCTGTGTTGTGAGTCTAACATCCTTTATGAGTCGAGCGGTTCCATAAGGGGCCTATACTACACTGTTGAATCAGTCTATTTTCCTTCATTAGCCAAGCGGTTCCATGAAGGCCCTGCACTGCACTGTAATACTCAATTTTGGTTCAGCGTAACGTCCATTATTAGCCAAGCAGTTCAATGAAGGGACTGTACTGTTCTTTGTTGTATCAGTCTAACGTCCTTTATTATCTGAACTGTTCCATAACGGGCCTGTACTGCGCTGTAATGTTCTTTGTTCGATGAGTCTAACATCCTTTATTAGCCGAGTGGTTGCACAGAGTGCCTGTACTACACTGTAATGTTCTTTGTTGTATCCGCCTAACTTCTTTTATTATCTAAGTGGTTCCTTAAAGAGCCTGTACTGCGCTGTCATATTCTATGTTGGATTTGTCTAACTTTCTTTATTAGCCAAGCTGGCTCCACAGCGGGTTGCTACAGCACTCTGATGTAATATGTCCGATGTTAGACTCTATGTTGTACGAGTCTAACGTCCTTTATGAAACGAGCGGTTCCATAAAGGGCCTGTACTGAGCTGTAATGATCGATATTGTATGAGTATAATTTCCTTTATTAGTTGAGTGGTTCCAGAAAGAGCATGTATTGCGCTGTAATGCTCTAAGTTCTATGAGTCTAACTAATGGTTACATGAAGAGCCTGTACTGCGCTGTAATTTTCTATGTGCTGTGAGTCTAACGTCCATTATTAGCCAAGTGGTTCCATAAATAGCCTGTACTGTGCTGCAATGTTCTATACTGTATGAGTGTTACTTGTCGTATTAATCTAACATCCTTTATTAACCGAGCGTTTCCAAACAGGGCATTGTAATGTTCTATGTTGTATCAGTTTAACTTCCGTTATTAGCCGAGCAGTTCCATGAAGGGCCTGTACTGTACTATAATGTTCTAAGTTCTATGTGTCTAACGTCCTTTATTAGCTGAACGGTTCTGTAAAGCGGCAGTACTGTGCTGTCATATTTGATGTTGTATTAGTCTAACTTCCTTTATTAGCCGAATGGTTCCACAAAGCGTCTGTAATGGTCGAGGTTCTGAGTCTAACAAGTGGTACTATGAAGGGCTTGTACTGCGCTGTAATTAGATTAGGTTAGATTAGATTCCCTACAGGCCCTTCGGCCCAACCAGTCCACACCTCCCTCCGAAGAGTAACGCACCCAGACCCATTTCCCTCTGACTCATGCACCTAACTATAGGCAATTTGGCATGGCCAATTCACCTAATCTGCACATCTTTGGACTGTGGGAGGTATTTTCTATGTTCTATGAGCCTAGCGTCTATTATTAGCTCGGTCGTTCCATAAATGGCCTGTACTGCACTGTAATTTTCTTTGTTCTATACGTCTAACGTCCATTATTAGCCGAGTGGTTCCACAAAGGGTCTGTAATATGCTGTAATCTGTTCGATGAGTCTAAGATCCAGTATTAGCTGAGCAGTTCCACAAAGGGATTGCACTGCTCTGTGATTTACTAGGTGCTATGAGTCTAACTTTCTTTATTAGACAAGTGGTTCTATAAAGGGCCTGGATTGTGCTTTATTGTTCTATGTTGTATGAGTCTAACTTCCTTTATTTGCTGAGCAGTTCCATAAAAGGCCAGTATGCGCTGTCATGTTCTGTGCTCAATGAATGTAACTTCCATTATTAGCCGAGTGGTTTCATAAAGGGCCTGTACTGTGCTGTCATATTCTAAGTTGTATTAGTCTAACGTCCGTTATTAGCCGAGTATTTCCATAAAGGGCCTGTACTGCGCTGTAATTTTCTACGTTCTATGAGTCTACTGTCCAGTATTATTAGATTACTTACAGTGTGGAAACAGGCCCTTCGGCCCAACAAGTCCACACCGACCCGCCGAAGCGCAACCCACTCATACCCCTACCTTTACCCCTTTAACCTAACACTACGGGCAATTTAGCATGGCCAATTCACCTGACCCGCACATCTTTTGGACTGTGGGAGAAAACCGGAGCACCCGGAGGAAACCCACGCAGACACGGGGAGAATGTGCAAACTCCACACAGTCAGTCGCCTGAGTCGGGAATTGAACCCGGGTCTACAGGCGCTGTGAGGCAGCAGTGCTAACCACTGGGCCACCGTGCCGCCCACTATTATCTCAGCGGTTTCATAAAGGGCCTGTACGGCGCTGTCATATGCTATGTTGTATCAGTCTAACTTCCTGTATTAGCCGAGATGTTCCATAAAGGGCTTGTACTGCGCTGTCATGTTCTATGTTGTATTAGCCTAACACCCGTCATTAGCCTTCATCAGTTGTCGCTCCGAAAGCTCGTGTGCTTCCAATTCAACCTGTTGGACTATAACCTGGTGTTGTGCGATTTTTAACAGAGTCCTACTAAGATTGCTATCCCAAAATGCAGCACCTCACATTTATCTGAATTAAACTCCATAGGGACCGGGGCTGTTCATTAGAATGCGCATCTGAGAATATGTGTTTGGATGAGGAAGGAAGGGCTGTAGCCATTATACATGTGGCCATTGTAGTACAGAAAGTGTATAAAAATGCTGCTTTTTTTAACCGCTCACGTTCCAGTGTGTCATGGATCTCCCTTCCGAGATTGGCCTCGGGAACAAAACCCTGCATTAACTGGTTGCATCATAAGTAAACATCTTCCACTTGCTTAAGTTCTGCCTGCCTCCTGAGTCTTCGTTCCCTCTCAAAGGGAAACACTCTTACAGCTCTGACGAAATTTCAACTTAATGCAAACATTTATTGTATATGAAATGATTAATTTCAGAGGAATATGTGGGCGGCACGGTGGCACAGTGGTTAGCACTGCTGCCTCGCAGCGCCAGAGACCCGGGTTCAATTCCTGCCTCAGGCGACTGACTGTGTGGAGTTTCCACGTTCTCCCCGTGTCTGCGTGGGTGTGCTCCGGTTTCCTCCCACAATCCAGCATCCGATGAGCAGGAACATTTTGCACACACCCTTATACTCCAATGCTCCTTGACTTGCTGTGCTTTTCCAGAAGCAACTCATGATTGTAATCTCCAGCATCTGCAGTACTCACTTTTGCTTTCTTAACAGTCCTATCAACCTGGGTTGGCAACTTTGAGGGATCTATGTGCATGGACACTGAGGTTTCCCTGCTCATCCACACTACCAAGAATCTTTTCATTAGCCCAGAACTCTGCATTCCTGTTTCTCCTTCCAAATTAAAACAAATGGACTACATGATGGCAAGGGGTTGGAGCAGTCTCAATCATTTGGAAGATGTCTTTGATGTATTGCAATGTGGCTACATTTCTGCTTGTTTGAGTTTGTTGTTTCGGAATCGGTTGACTGTGTTTATTGAGTACCCGTTCTTCTTGAATACACTGTATGGGTACTTTCCTTCTGCTGCTCGTAGTTCCTGGGCACTGCAGTGTGTCCTGGCACGTTTGGATAATGTTCTGATGCAGGTCTGCTTGTGGGTGATGGGATAATTACTTCTGTCGTCAAGTATATGGTCACTGGTCTCCTCAATGGTCCGTCCCCAAGAGAGACACCACTCTGACTAGGACAACACATTCATCCTTTGACAGACTAAATAGAGATAAGCACGGGAATTCGTAGCGGTCTTGGATTCAAACCGGAACTCCATTGATAAATACATCGATTGGACCACCTTTATCATCTTCTGAAAAAAAGAAAAGGAAATGATATCACCCACCTTAAGATACCAAGATACATAAATATAATGCGGGACATGCCACCAGCGATTCACCGGAGGCTCACTGATGATGTTACCAAGCACGGTTACGAAACGTCTGAAAATAAACCTTGTAGCTCAGCGAGCTAACTGAAAACCTGATCCTCAACATAAGCTACAAATCTTCTCAAAAGTTGCAAAGCAGACATATTGATGACATCTTCTTCCTTTGGACTCATGGAAGAGAATCCCTGAAACAACTGCATCATTTTATCAAGTTTCACCCCACCATGAGACTTGCCCTGTACTACTCTTTTGAATCAGTCTCTTTCCTGGGCATACACACCACCCTTAAAGATGGGCATCTCAGCACCACACCCTACAGCAAGCCTACAGATTACCTCATTATTCCACACTTCTCAAGTGTCCCAAGCAAACATATTAAAGCAGCCGTTGCCCCTGGTCAAGCCTGATGGATATGGGATCTGCTTGGATGAGGATGGAATGTGATGGACGCCTGAAGATGTTTAAGGACACCCTCAGAATAACGGGATATAATGCTCAACTCATCAGTCGCCAATTCCTTTGCACCACAGTGAAAATCTGTAATGACTTCCTCAGAAGACAGACAAGGAATATGACCGAAATGGTACACCTCATTGTCCACTACTTCACCGGAGTGAAGAAACTGCATCATGTTCTCCACAGCCTTTGAGACATGATCGTCGACGTTGAATACCTCACCAAAATATTCCCACCACTTTTCACAATCAAACGCCGAACCTAAAACAGACCATTGTCCACAGTAAGCAACATAGACTCCAGCACAATATTGACAACCACACCACACAAATCTGCCATGGCAACGTCTGTAGGATATGTCAGATTATCGACATGATACTACTGTCCTACGTGGAATCACCAACCACCACTTAGATTTTAGGTACTCTAACGACTTGACCAATGTCATCAATGTGCCTCCGATCTTTGGTGAGCATCATCCAAGGTGGATTCGAGATATGCAACAATGCAAAATCACTGAGCAGAAGTAGATAGCGATATTCCCTACTATATCTTTTTGTCAGTTCACTAATAGCAATATGTATCTAATTCCACTCAATCAATATTCCTTGGAAAATAATTGAGAAAGTTGCAGTCATAAAGCTTAAATATACAAAGTAATGATGGCCATCAAGTTTATTTTGTTGCGAAGACCTTATTTCAAACAGCACATCGAGCTTTATGCTCCAGTGCTATAAATGTAAGAAAAGATCAATTACTTTTTCAGTAAAATAAACAAATGCCACTTGCTATTTATCAGTTTTTAATTATTGATCTGTTTATGCACTGTGTGAAATTTGTTTTAAGTTTTCCACTCGCCTATTTATATTGCATGTGAGATTGAAATGCTGTGTTCGTTTGAATGTTAACTTTACATATCTCTCTTATCTCATTTATTGCATGATGTTTTAAGAACGTTTCACTCAGCAATCCTAGTAAATATCAAAAATTGTCTGACTTTAAATAACATCTTCCACACCCAATTATCAATCCATTCTTAATTAATGTAAATATCTCAATGTTCTGCAAATCAATGTTCACACTAAACAGTGGACATAAAGCAACACAAAGGTCATCATCACCACCTGATTACTGTTCAGTAGAATATCCTTATTGTTCCTGAGACCAATGACATCAGTAAGCATTCGTTTACCATTTCATGCAATAAGTGCAATTGATATGTTATATTTTAGTTCAGTATTTAATGACGATTTATGTTGCTAAAACCAATAATTCTACACCATCACAGGTATTGACTGTATTGAAATCACACTAAAAACATTTTTTTGTGTCATTCTAAAAATCTTTAAGTTTCCTTTTTTTGGGTGTGTGCAAGAGAAAATTCAAATTACAGCCATGTTTGTTGTATAATTAAAAACAACTAAATTTCGAATTTGTGAAATTCCTCCATTCTTTCAAAAAGGAAAATGGTCTTCAGTAGATATAGCACATTGAATTACTGCTATTAAAACTCATTTGCACTGCAAAATAATGATTGCTTTACTTTCATTGTAAGAAAAGAACTCCTTTGAACATGTTGATTTTTTGTCATCTCTCTTCCAACTTTATTCATCATTGTACAATAATGACTCAATTATTAAAATCGCTTTATATACCAAATGTCATTGACTGCATCGTTTGTTCACTTCCATTATCTGTTAACGTTCTTCCTAATTCTGACACAAATGCAGAAACATTGATTGCAATATTAATCATGTAAATTAAAACAACGCGTCTCTACAAGGAATTCAGCAGATGGAAAATCATAATTCTTGTATTATCTGTATTACTGATTTTAAAAAAAGAATTTTGTTGAATAATCACTGAATAGCACTTGTTTCTTCAGTTCAAAAATCTAGCTACTATATTTTATTCCTCAATTTGCTAATCTTAATACATATGCATTCGACATCACAGCAAAGTGCTTTTGAAATATTGAACCATTAAAATTGCTCATATGACTTGCCAAGTCATTGTCATTACAATAATTGAACAATTATTTAAGAATGTCTGTTGAGCCAGGATCATGAGATTCGCATTTTAACTTAATCCATTGTTTCTTAGTACTAACACTGCAGTATGAAACTGTTTTTTGCAGGTCAAGTATCCCACACTGGAATCAAGGTCTTCCCATCCAATATTCATTTTAAATATTGATTATTTTTATTTGAATGACCACCGTAATCGCAGCCTTAAAATTCAGTCAACTTTAATTACTTTTCACTGCAAGAGTTCATGTTTGTTTCCACACATTCCTCAGTCGCATAGCAAAATCAGATTTCTCATTATTCCTAAATTCATTGATAGAATTTGAGAATTCAATTGTTGCTGATATCTAATGATCATTCAATCCAGTATGTGGTATAAATGTGTCATTACGGGTCAGTACATGCTCTACTCTAAATATATTGCAGTGTACAATCATAGAACATAAAACATAGAAAAATACAGCACAGAACAGGCCCTTCGGCCCACGATGTTGTGCCGAACATTTGTCATAGCTTAAAGCACCCATCCATGTATCTATCCAATTGCCGCTTAAAGGTCACCAAAGATTCTGACTCTACCACTCCCACAGGCAGCGCATTCCATGCCCCCACCACTCTCTGGGTAAAGAACCCACCCCTGACATCTCCCCTATACCTTCCACCCTTCACCATAAATTTATGTCCCCTTGTAACACTCGGTTGTGCCCGGGGAAAAAGTTTCTGACTGTCTACTCTACCTATTCCTCTGATCATCTTATAAACCTCTATCAAGTCACCCCTCATCCTTCGCCGTTCCAACGAGAAAAGGCCGAGAACTCTCAACCGATCCTCGTACGACTTCCTCTCCATTCCAGGCAACATCCTGGTAAATCTTCTCTGCAACCTCTCCAAAGCTCCCACATCTTTCCTAAAGTGAGGCGACCAGAACTGCACACAGTACTCCAAATGCGGCCTAACCAAAGTCCTGTACAGTTGCAACATCACTTCACGACTCTTGAATTCAATCCCTCTGCTAATGAACGATAATACTCCATAGACCTTCTTACAAACTCTATCCACCTGAGTGGCAACCTTCAAAGATCTATGTACATAGACCCCAAGATCCCTCTGTTCCTCCACCTGACTAAGAACCCTACCATTAACCCTGTATTCCGCATTCTTATTCTTCTTCCAAAATGGACAACCTCACACGTGGCAGGGTTGAACTCCATCTGCCACTCCTCAGCCCAGCTCTGCATCATATCTAAGTCCCTCTGCAGCCGACAACAGCCCTCCTCACTGTCCACAACTCCACCTATCTTCGTATCATCTGCAAATTTACTGACCCACCCTTCGACTCCCTCATCTAAGTCATTAATAAAAATTACAAACAGCAGAGGACCCAGAACTGATCCCTGCGGAACTCCACTTGTAACTGGGCTCCAGGCTGAATATTTACCATCTACCACCACTCTCCGACTTCGACCAGTTAGCCAGTTTTCTATCCAATTGGCCAAATTTCCCTCTATCCCATGCCTCCTGACTTTCCACATAAGCCTA
>NC_057736.1:51139844-51148017 GCF_004010195.1 Chiloscyllium plagiosum | reverse complement strand
CCTCACTTATCTCTTCCGACTCAATACACAGTCTCCCACTACTGTCCTTGATCGGACCTACCCTTGTTCTCGTCATTCTCATGTTTCTCACATACGCATAAAATGCCTTTGGGTTATCCTTGATCCTATCCGCCAAAGATTTTTCATGCCCTCTCTTAGCTCTCCTAATCCCTTTCTTCAGATCCCTTCTGGCTATCCTGTATTCCTCCACTGCTCTGTCTGAACCCTATTTCCTCAACCTATGTAAGCCTCCTTCTTCCACTTTACAAGACATTCAACCTCCCTCGTCAACCAAGGTTCCCTCACACGACCATTTCTTTCCTGCCTGACAGGTACATACATATCAAGGACGCGTCATATCTGTTCCTTAAAAATTTTCCACATTTCCACGACATCCTTCCCGGACAGCCTATGCTCCCAACTAATGCTCCTCAGATCCTGTCTTACAGCATCGTAATTACCCTTCCCCCAATTGTAATACCTAATGGGCAATTTAGATTAGCAAGTTCACTTAACCTGTACGTTTTTGGGATGAGGGAGGAAACCAGAGCAAAGCCACCAAAACACAAGGAGAACGTGCAAACGTCCCACAGACAGTCGACCGATGATGGATACTAATCCTGGTACCTACTGCTGTGGTGCAGCAGTACTAACCACTGAGCCAAAATCTCGCCCTGTACAAGAAATGAGAGACGTGCAAAGTGAAATTTCAATTTTAAGCAACACTCTCGAATATTATCAAAGCACATCAGTCTTACATTCAATACGAATAGCTGAATGGAAAACAAGAAAACAAATTCCTGACAATCCATGAATTAACAAGAATTAGAAATTTAATTTCATCAGAGTACAAAACAATATTTAGAAGAATTGCAATGTTTCATAACAAATGTAAGAAATTAGCTGACTAATGAATAATGGGAAGTGGCATTTGT
This sequence comes from Chiloscyllium plagiosum, assembly GCF_004010195.1. Classification (NCBI taxonomy): domain Eukaryota; kingdom Metazoa; phylum Chordata; class Chondrichthyes; order Orectolobiformes; family Hemiscylliidae; genus Chiloscyllium; species Chiloscyllium plagiosum. The sequence continues at coordinate 51,147,082 of NC_057736.1, read as the reverse complement.
TTGTTTTACAGAAGAAGAAAGTGTGTTGTTTTCATCTTTGTAACACTGCAGAATAACTATTTATGTTTTGGAAATGTATGAATTAAGCTGTTTAGAACAAAAAAAAAGTGATAAGTTTGATCACTTCGCCCTTTCATTGTTAACACCGCAACATTCTAAAATATTTTCCCAGAATTTAGAACCAACAGAACTAATTAACTTCTCTTCTTGGGAATCTGAAGAGAATAAACAGCAGATACTGTGAATTAGTCATTCAATGCGAGTATTCAGCTGAAGACAGCATCCCTCCTTTGCAAACTTGTTCAATTTCCAAAAAATCAGAAATTATTGTCATTGTTTAATGAAACAATAAAGAGATGTTAATTCCTTTTCATTTGACCTCAAGAAACGAATGAATTTCGTATGGTTTTGTTGCATGAAAAATACATAACTCTTATTGTGCTTTAATAATCAATAAATGTTAGCATTGAAGTGAAATGTAATTAAATGAATTTCACTATGTATCCAATGGGTAAAATAAGCATTGATATAAAAAATGATTGATCCTTTTCACAGCAGAGAGCGGCGCGAGCTGGGTGTAAGTGATGTTGGAGCGCAAAGCTGGTCGGGAAGGTAAGTGATATATAAAGACCTTACCTCGACGCCAACGGTCTTTTCTCATCAGAGAGCGGCACGAGCTGGGCGGAAGTGAGGTTGGAGCGCAAAGCTGGTCGGGAAGGTAAGTGATTGATATTTGAGTGGGTGAGAGTGCAGTTGAACACGTGACTGCAAGGATGGTGTAGGAGGGAGGGTTTCATGTATTTGGATAATTGGACTGCATTCTGGGGAAGGTGGGACCTGTACAAGCAGGACGTGTTGCACCTGAACCAGAAGGGCACCAATATCCTGGGGGGTAGGCAATCTTCGGGGGGGGGGGGGGGTTTAAACTAATTTGGCAGGGGGATGGGATCCGGACTTGTAGTCCAGCAAGTAGGCTAGCTGTTTGTCAGGATGTCCAAGAATGTAGGGAGGCTGTGAAGAATGTAGCACTGACAGGGAATACTTGCGGACACAGAGATGGGCTCAAGTGCATATTCTTCAACGCAAGGAATATCAGAAATAACGTCGGTGATCTTAAGGCGTGGATCGGTACCTGGGTCTACGATGTTGTGGCCATCACGGAAACATGGCTAGAAGAGAGACAGGAATGGTTGTTGGAGGTTGCTGGTTACAGATGTTTCAGTAGGATTAGGGAGGGTGGTCAAAAAGGAGGGGGGGTAGCGTTGCTAATTAGAAATGGTATAACGTCTGCAGAAAGGCAGTTCGAGGGGGATCTGCCTTCAGAGGTAGTATGGGCTGAAGTCAGAAATAGGAAAGGTGCAAGTCACCTTGTTGGATGTTTACTATAGGCCCCACAATAGCAGCAGAGATGTGGAGAAACAGATTGGGAAACAGATTTTGGAAAGGTGCAGAAGCCACAGGGTAGTAGTCATGGGCGATTTGAACTTCCCAAATATTGATTGGAAGCTCTTTAGATCAAGTGGATTGGATGGGGTGGTGTTTGTGCAGTGTGTCCAGGAAGCTTTTCTAACTCAGTATGTAGATTGGCCGACCAGAGGGGAGGCCATTTTGGATTTGGTACTCGGTAATGAACCGGGACAAGTGATGGGCTTGTTAGTGGGTGAACATTTTGGTGATGGTGACCACAATTCTGTGACTTTCACCTTGGTGATGGATAGAGAGAGGTGCGTGCAACAGGGTCGGTTTTACAATTGGAGGAAGGATAATTACGATGCTGTAAGACAGGATCTGAGGAGCATACGTTGGGAGCATAGGCTGTCAGGGAAGGATGTCGTGGAAATGTGGAAAATTTTTAAGGAACAGATATGACGTGTCCTTGATATGTATGTACCTGTCAGGCAGGAAAGAAATGGTCGTGTGAGGGAACCTTGGTTGACGAGGGAGGTTGAATGTCTTGTAAAGAGGAAGAAGGAGGCTTACATCAGGTTGAGGAAACAGGGTTCAGACAGAGCAGTGGAGGGATACAGGATAGCCAGAAGGGACCTGAAGAAAGGGATTAGGAGAGCCAAGAGAGGGCATGAAAAATCTCTGGCGGATAGGATCAAGGATAACCCAAAGGCATTTTATGCATATGTGAGAAACACGAGAATGACAAGATTGAAGAGGAGAGTGTGAAACGGATTGGTAAGCTAGTGGAGATACTTGTTAGGAAGGAAGATGTGTTGGACATTTTGAACAACTTGAGGATAGACAAGTCCCCCGGGCCTGACGGGATATATCCTAGGATTATGTGGGAAGCAAGAGAGGAAATTGCAGTACCATTGGCAATTATCTTTTCATTTTCACTTTCAACGGGGGTGGTACCAGGGGACTGGAGAGTGGCGAATGTTGTGCCCCTGTTCAAAAAAGGGAATAGGGATAACCCCGGGAATTACAGGCCAGTTAGTCTTACTTTGGTGTAGGTAAAGTAATGGAAAGGGTACTGAGGGATAGGATTTATGAGTATCTGGAAAGGCACTGCTTCATTAGGGACAGCCAGCACGGATTTGTGAAGGGTCGGTCTGTGCTGTAATTCTCTATGTTGTGAGTCTAACATCCTTTATGAGTCGAGCGGTTCCATAAGGGGACTATACTACACTGTAATGTTGTATGTTGAATCAGTCTATTTTCCTTCATTAGCCAAGCGGTTCCATGAAGGCCCTGCACTGCACTGTAATACTCAATTTTGGATCAGCGTAACGTCCATTATTAGCCAAGCAGTTCAATGAAGGGACTGTACTGCGCTGTAAAGTTCTTTGTTGTATCAGTCTAACGTCCTTTATTATCTGAACTGTTCCATAACGGGCCTGTACTGCGCTGTAATGTTCTTTGTTCGATGAGTCTAACATCCTTTATTAGCCGAGTGGTTGCACAGAGTGCCTGTACTACACTGTAATGTTCTTTGTTGTATCAGCCTAACTTCTTTTATTATCTAAGTGGTTCCTTAAAGAGCCTGTACTGCGCTGTCATATTCTATGTTGGATTTGTCTAACTTTCTTTATTAGCCAAGCGGCTCCACAGCGGGTTGCTACAGCAGTCTGATGTAATATGTCCGATGTTAGACTCTATGTTGTATGAGGAGAAAGTGAGGTCTGCAGATGCTGGAGATCAGAGCTGGAAATGTGTTGCTGGAAAAGCGCAGCAGGTCAGGCAGCATCCAGGGAACAGGAGAATCGACGTTTCGGGCATAAGCCCTTCTTCAGGAATGAAGGGCAATGTTGTATGAGTCTAACGTCCTTTATGAAACGAGCGGTTACATAAAGGGCCTGTACTGAGCTGTAATGATCGAAATTGTATTAGTATAATTTCCTTTATTAGTAGAGTGGTTCCAGAAAGAGCATGTATTGCGCTGTAATGCTCTATGTTCTATGAGTCTAACTAATGGTTTCATGAAGGGCCTGTACTGCGCTGTAAGTTTCTATGTTCTGTGAGTCTAACGTCCATTATTAGCCAAGTGGTTCCATAAATAGCCTGTACTGTGCTGCAATGTTCTATACTGTATGAGTGTTACTTGTCGTATTAATCTAACATCCTTTATTAACCGAGTGTTTCCAAACAGGGCTTATACTGCATTGTAATGTTCTATGTTGCATCAGTTTAACTTCCGTTATTAGCCGAGCAGTTCCATGAAGGGCCTGTACTGTACTATAATGTTCTAAGTTCTATGTGTCTAACTTCCTTTATTAGCTGAACGGTTCTGTAAAGCGGCAGTACTGTGCTGTCATATTTGATGTTGTATTAGTCTAACTTCCTTTATTAGCCGAATGGTTCCACAAAGCGTCTGTACTGCACTGTAATGGTCGAAGTTCTGAGTCTAACAAGTGGTTCTATGAAGGGCCTGTACTGCGCTGTAATTAGATTAGGTTAGATTAGATCCCCTACAGGCCCTTCGGCCCAACCAGTCCACACCTACCCTCCGAAGATGGGCATCTCCGCACCACACCCTACAGCAAGCCTACAGATTACCTCATTATTCCACACTTCTCAAGCATCCCAAGCAAACATATTAAAACAGCCGTTGCCCCTGGTCAAGCCTGATGGATATGGGATCTGCTCGGATGAGGATGGAATGTGATGGATGCCTGAAGATGTTGAAGGACACCCTCAGAATAACGGGATATAATGCTCAGCTCATCAGTCGCCAATTCCTTTGCACCACAGTGAAAATCTGTAATGACTTCCTCAGAAGACAGACAAGGAATATGACCGAAATGGTACACTAGGATGTTGCCTGGCATGGAAGGAAGCTCTTACTTGAAACTTTGAGGGACTTTAGACTGCTATAGTTAAAGAGAAGAAGGTTGAGAGTTGACTTAATGGTGACATATGAGATAATAGGAAGTTTAGATAGGATGGAAGCAGAGAGCCTTTTTCTTGAGATGGTGATGGCTAGCATGAGGGGACATGCCTAAAAATTGAGGGTTGATAGAATTATGGTAGATGTCAGAGGTAGTTACTTCACTCAGAGGGGCATACAATGCACCGCCTACAACAGTGGCAGACTCACTAACTTTGTGGGCATTTAAATGGTCACCGGATTGGCATAGAGGCGAGAATTGAATAGCATAGATTATATGGGCTTCAGATTGGTTTCACAACACCGATGGCCAAAAGGCCTATACTACGCTGTAATGTTCAATGTTTTAGGTTGAGTGCTAGGCCTTTTCTCGTTGGAACGGCGAAGAATGAGGGGTGACTTGATCGTGGTTTATAAGATGATCATAGGAATAGATAAAGTAGACAGTCAGAAACTTTTTCCCCGAGTGCAACAGAGTGTTACAACGGGACATAAATTTAAGGTGAAGGGGCATGGAATGCGCTGCCTATGGGAGTGGTAGAGTCAGAATCTTTGGTGACCTTTAAGCGGCAATTGGATAGGTACATGGATGGGTGCTTAAGCTCGGACAAATGTTCGGCACAACATCGTGGGCCGAAGGGCCTGTTCTGTTCTGTATTGTTCTATGTTCTATGTTCTATTGTCTCTCTTTCACACGTACGTGCGAGCGTGCACTTACACAACCACACAAATACGTGAACAGATATGAGCAGGCATGGTCTCTCTCTCTCTCTCTCATACAAACGAGCATGCACTCGTGTGCAATCAGACATTCTGTATCTCCCTCTCTCTCTCGCACACACACACACTCAAGCATGTTCTGGCTCTCATTCATGGTCTTTCTCTCTCTTTATCACATGTGCATATACATACAGACACACACGCAGAGGCATGTTCTCTCACATGCTTATGCACGCAGACAGCCAGCATCTCTCTCTCACTGTCGCTGTCTCTCTCTCTCACACACACCTACCCACACGCACACCACAATATATGAACTCAGAACTGTATTGACATTCCCTTCTGACAAAACCTGCTCTCTCTGTATTGGGAGAGTGAGCAGCTCTCCCTGTCTAAGTGTGATTGTGTGTCTGTGAGTGAGTGAGTGTGAGCTATTCATCAAATGATCTGTGCTTTGATGTTGCTATGATGTTAAGTAACGCAGTGGAGTTGGGGCCTGGAAGCAGATAACCGTGTTTCTTGCAATGTAACATTCCTGAAAAATGTTCTCCTTCCCCAGTTCAACTATTTTTCTCTTTTATAGTAAGGAAGTTTTGTTTGGAATATTGCAATGTCTGCGGCCAGGAAAGCCTTGAAAAAGAAGACGCTGAGGAAGAGTAAGGGAGTACTGACCTGAGGCCTATTCGATAGATTGCACCCAGTGGGAGCCCAAGTGAGTCCGTCTTTTTCTGACCCCGAGGTTTAATTTTGGTCAGGGTGTAGGGCAGGATGATAAAGACTGACAGGGAGAGGCAGCTTTGAAGGATTGATAAGCTACAAGACAGTGACAGACAGGCATTTGAGATTGTGAATTAACTGATTCTGGGGTCACAGGAAATAATTAAACTGAAGCAGCGTCACTGACCAAATCAAATCAATCCGATGATCTGGCTGCTGATCCATTTCTCCTGTGGGAATTTACTGTGTAATAATTGACCCAGTGCTAGCAATGCAGGCAGGGATTGTTTTAAACAACTAATCCCTCATTTGAAAGTTTTCAAATGGCTCTAGCATGGAAACTCAATGGAACGCCTGATATGTGTGTGTTTGAATATTACCAAGAGATTCCCTTGTGACCGAGAGGGAAACGTGGAATCTTATTATGCTATCTCTTCATATAGGTTTTTTTTCTGCTGATTTGCCTTTTAACTTATGCTGTATCTCTTTTTTCTCCCAATGGACTTATTTTGAAGATCCAAGTAGGGGAACGTTCGTAGCCCAGAAGATTGTAGAACAAGGGTATTCTCCAGAGGGGGACGCAATCCTCAGACCTTAGGCCTGCTCGACAGGCTGCAACCTGTCAGGCTCACATGAGTTGTGTCTGTTCATTATCCAGGGGATTGGTTTCCTCTGAGAGACCGTGGATATCAGGGGTCTCTGGTTTACTGGGTCCTGCAGTAAATTATACTCGGGTCTTTCCTTGCTTTCTGATCCCGGATTAGTGACGCATGGGGCTGACCAGACTCCTTGTCTAACTGTGTTAAAGGCAGGAGATATTAAATGGATTGTGCCTCTTCCTCCCCACTCGGGGCTGAATGGCTTCCCCACATTCATGTGAACGCAGGTTGAGGTACTGAATTAACTCATCCGTTTACTGTGGAAATGTGCAGCGCTTTTTCATGAATGTTACAGACACTTTAACAGCACAGTCTACCTAGTAAATGCCCTTTTGACTCTTCCCAAACCTTCCCCATCTTCCCTATAGTGAGAGGAACAGAACGGCACGCAAAGGTCCAAAAGCGGCCACACCAGAGTTTTGTCCAGCTGCAGCATGACGTCCTCGTTCCGAAAGTCAATCCCTCTATTCATGAAAGTTAACCGACCATATGCCTTCTTAACAGTCCTGGGTGTGGTGCTGGGAAAGCACAGCAGGTCACGCAGCATCCGATGAGCAGGAATATTTTGCACACACCCTCATACTCCAATGCTCCTTGACCTGCTGTGCTTTTCCAGAAGCAACTCATGATTGTAATCTCCAGCATCTGCAGTACTCACTTTTGCTTTCTTAACAGTCCTATCAACCTGGGTGGCAACTTTGAGGGATCTATGTGCATGGACACTGAGGTTTCCCTGCTCATCCACACTACCAAGAATCTTTTCATTCGCCCAGAACTCTGCATTCCTGTTTCTCCTTCCAAATTAA
>NC_057736.1:51119314-51139344 GCF_004010195.1 Chiloscyllium plagiosum | reverse complement strand
AATGTGGCCTTACCAACGTCCTGTACAGTTGCAACATCACCTCACGACTCTTGAATTCAATCCCTCTGTTAATGAACGCTAATACACCATAGGCCATCTTACAAGCTCTATCCACCTGAGTGGCAACTTGCAAAGAGCTATGAACATAGACCCCAATATCCCTCTGCTCCTCCACCTTACTAAGAACCCTACCGTTCCGCATTCTTATTTGTCCTTCCAAAATGGACAACCTCACAATTGACAGGGTTGAACTCCATCTGTCACTCCTCAGCCCAGCTCTGCATCATATCTAAGGAGGACAACAGCACTCTCACTATCCACAACTCCACCTATCCAATGCCCGCTTAAATGCCCATAATGAGGGAGAGTCCACCACTGCTACTGGCAGGGCATTCCATGAACTCACGACTCGCTGAGTAAAGAACCTACCCCTAACATCTGTCCCATACCTACCCCCCCAGAACAGCCCCAAGTGTCTCAGTCTTTCCTCATACGATCTTTCTTCCATACCAGGCAACATCCTGGTAAACCTCCTCTGCACCCGTTCCAGTGCCTCCACATCCTTCCTATAGTATGGCGACCAAAACTGCACATAATATTCCAGATGCGGCCGTACCAGAGTCTTATACAACTGCATCATGACCTCAGGAGTCCGGAACTCAATTCCTCTACCAATAAAAGCCAGTACGCCATATGCCTTCCTCACCGCACTATTTACCTGGGTGGCAACTTTCAGAGATCTGTGTACATGGACACCAAGATCCCTCTGCTCATCCACACTACCAAGTATCCGACCATTAGCCCAGTACCCCATCTTTTTGTTTTTCTTCCCAAAGTGAATCACCTCACACTTAGCTACATTGCATTCCATTTGCCACCTTTCTGCCCAGCTCTGCAGCTTCTCTATATCCTGCTGTAACCTGCCACATGCTTCCTCACTGTCAGCAACTCCTCCGACTTTCGTATCATCCGCAACCTTGCTCACCCAACCTTCTAACCCCTCTTCCAGGTCATTTATAAAAATGACAAACAGCAATGGTCCCAAAACAGATCCTTGCGGAACACCGCTAGTGACGGCACTCCAAGATGAACCTTTGCCATCAACTACTACCCTCTGTCTTCTTCCAGCCAGTCAATTCCTAATCCAAACCTCCAACTCACCCTCACTGCCATACCTCCGTATTTTTTGCAGTAGTCTACCATGGGGGACCTTATCAAATGCCTTACTAAAATCCATATACACCACATCTACCGCTTTCCCCTCGTCCACCTCCTTAGTCACCTTCTCAAAGAATTCAATAAGGTTTGTGAGGCACGACCTGCCGTTCACAAAACCATGCTGACTATCCTTGATCACATTATTCCTATCCAGATGTTCATAAATCCTATCCCTTACAATTCTCTCTAAGACTTTGCCCACAACAGAAGTGAGACTCACCGGCCTATAGACTCACCGGCCTATAGGACAACAGCACTCCTCACTATCCACAACTCCACCAATCTTCGTATTGTCTGTAAATTTACTAATCCACACTTTGACACCCTCTTCCAAGTCATTAATAAACATTACAAACTGCAGAGGACCCAGAACTGATCCCTGCGGAACTCCACTTGTAACTGGGCTCCAGGCTGAATATTTACCATCTACCACCACTCTCTGACTTCGACCGGTTAGCTAGTTCTCTATCCAACTGGCCAAATTTCCCACTATCCGATGCCTCCTGACTTTCCACATAAGCCTACCATGGGGAACCTTATCAAATGCCTTACTAAAATCCATGTACATTACATCCAGTGCTCTACTCCCATCCACATGCTTGGTCACCTCCTCAAAGAATTCAATAAGACTTGTAAGGCAAGACCTACCCCTCACAAATCCGTGCTGGCTGTCCCTAATCAAGCAGTGTCTTTCCAGATACTCATAAATGCTATCCCTCAGTACCCTTTCCATTACTTTGCCTACCACCAAAGTAAGACTAACTGGCCTGTAATTCCCGGGGTTATCCCTATTCCCTTTTTTGAACAGGGGCACAACATCCGTCACTCTCCAGTCCCCTGGTACCACCCCCGCTGACAGTGAAGACGAAAAGATCATTGCCAACAGCTCTGCAATTTCCTCTCTTGCTTCCCACATAATCCGAGGATATATCCCGTCAGGCCCGGGGGACTTGTCTATCCTCAAGTTTTTCAAAATGCCCAACACATCTTCCTTCCTAACAAGTATCTCCTCTAGCTTACCAGTCCGTTTCATACCAGTCCGTACAACAATACGGTCCCTCTCATTTGTAAATACTGAAGAAAAGTACTCATTCAAGACCTCTCCTATCTCTTCCGACTCAATACACAGTCTCCCACTACTGTCCTTGATTGGACCTACCCTCGTCCACGCCATTCTCATGTTTCTCAAATACACAACAAAGGCCTTGGGGTTATCCGTGATCCTACCCGCCAAAGATTTTTCATGCCCTCTCTTAGCGCTGCTAATCCCTTTCTTCAGGTCCCTCCTGGTTATCCTGTATCCCTCCAATGCTCTGTCTGAACCTTGTTTCCTCAACCTTATGTAAGCCTCCTTCTTCCTCTTTACAAGACATTCAACCTCCCTCGTCAACCAAGGTTCCCTCACACGACCATCTCTTTCCTGCCTGATAGGTATATACATATCAAGGACACGTCGTATCTGTTCCTTGAAAATGTTCCACATTTCAACGACATCCTTCCCTGAACGCCTATGCTCCCAACTTAAGCTCCTCAGATCCTGTCTTGCAGCATCGTAATTACCCTTCCCCCAATTGTAAAACTTACCCTGTTGCACGCACCTATCTCTCTCCATAACCAAGGTGAAAGTCACAGAATTGTGGTCACCATCATCAAAATGCTCACCCACTAACAAGCCCATCACTTGTCCCGGTTCGTTACCAAGTACCAAATCCAATATGGCCTCCCCTCTGGCCAGACAATCTACATACTGAGTTAGAAAAGCTTCCTGGACACACTGCACAAACACCGCCCCGTCCAATCTACGTGATCTAAAGAGTTTCCAGTCAATATTTGGGAAGTTGAAATCGCCCATGACTACCACCCTCTGGTTTCTGCACCTTTCCAAAATCTGTTTTGTAATCTGTTTCTCCACATCTCTGCTGCTGTTGGCGGGGTGGGGAGGGGTGGGGGGCTATAGTAAACACCCAACAAGGTGGCTGCTCCTTTCCTATTTCTGACTTCAGCCCATACTACCTCCAAAGACAGATTCCCCTCGAACTGCCTTTCTGCCGCCGTTATACCATTTATAATTAGCAACGCCACCCCCCCCCTCCTTTTTTACCACCCTCCCTAATCTTACTCAAACATCTGTAACTAGGAACCTCCAACAATGATTCCTGTCCCTCTTCTATCCACGTTTCCGTGATTGCCACAACATCGTCGTCCCAAGTACCGATCCACGCCTTAAGTTAACCCACCTTATTTCTGATACTCCTTGCGTTGAAGTATACACACTTGAACCCATCTCTGTGTCTGCAAGTATTCCCTGTCAGTGCTACCTTCTCCACAGCCTCCCTACATTCTTGGACATCCTGAAAAACAGCTAACCTACTTGCTGGACTACAAGTCCGGATCCAATCCCCCTGTCAAATCAGTTTAAACCCCCCCAAAGATTGCTAGCAAACTTACCTCCCAGGATATTGGTGCACTTCTGGTTCAGGTGCAACCCGTCCTGCTTGTACAGGTCCTACCTTCCCCAGAATGCAGTCCAATTGTCCAAATACCTGAAGCCCTCCCTCCTACACCATCCTTGCAGACACTTGTTCAACTGCACTCTTTCCCTATTCCTTGCCTCACTGTCACGTGGCACCAGCAACAACCCAGAGATGACGACTCTGTCTGTCCTAGCTTTTAGCTTCCAGCCTAACTCCCTGAGCTCCTGAATGACCTCCACACCCCTCTTCCTACCTATGTCGTTGGTGCCAATGTGCACCACGACCTCTGGCTGCACCCTCCCCTTTTAAGATTCTGAAGACACGGTCCGAGACGTCTCGGACCCTGGCACCCAGGAGGCAACAAACCATCCGAGAGTCTCGCCCATGCCCACAGAACCGCCTGTCCGTCCCTCTAACTATAGAGTCTCCTATAACTCGCACTCTCCTCCTCTCCCCCGTTCCCTTCTGAGCCGCAGAGCCAGACCTCGTGCCAGAGACCCAGTCACTGCAGCTTACCCCTGCTAGGCCGTCCCCCCCAACAGTATCCAAAGCGGTATACTTATTGTTGAGGAAAACGACCACAGGGGATTCCTGCACTGCCTGCTTCCTCCCCTTCCCACCTCTAACTGTTACCCAGCTACCTCTGTTCTCTGGCGTAACTATGTCCCTGTAGCTTCTATCTATCACCCTCTCAGCCTCTCGAATAACCCTCAGTTCATCCAACTCCAGCTCCAGTTCCCTAACGCGGTCTGTGAGGAGCTGGAGCTGGCCACACTTCCAGCAGATGAAGTCGGCAGGAGCATCGGTGGTCACCCCTACCTCAAACATCCTGCAGGACGAACATTCCACTGCCTGTGCTGCCATAACTCTACACTTAGTCTCCAAAACAAGAACACTAAGTAGCCAACTGAGTCCCTTTTTTTAGGTTAGAGGAGGAGGGAGGGTGGGAGACACAACACGTGTAGTGTCTCGGGTTCCTTCTCCACTCTAATAACAATCACTTACCTTCCCAACCAGCTCTACACTCCGACCTCACTTCCGCCCAGCTCCCGCCGCTCTCTGCTGCAAAAAGACCGTTGGCGTCGAGGTAAGTTCTTAAATAACAATCACTTATCTTCCCAACCAGCTCTGCGCTCCGACTTCACTTCTGCCCAGCTCCCGCCACTCTCTGCTGCAAAAAGGGGAAGTTGGGTTTAGGGTACACGCCTTGTAGAAGTCCAGCAAAAGGGTGAGATGAGAGAGAGAGGGGGTGGGAGGTCAGTCATTTAGACACAGTGCCTGCGCTCCCATCAGTCCAGGACTGTTCTTGGCAGCACTTTTAATCACTTTCAATAAAAGACGCAATCGGCGTTGGACACACGTCTTTGATGTAAGGTTTCTGTGAGCACCTCGAGATCTCATTCAGTTAATCCGATTTTCTGATAATTGTTATTCGGATAATCAAGGTCCCACCATATATAAATGACAGAAAGCAGTGGGCTTAGCACTGCTCCTTGTGACACACCACTGGTCACAGGCCTCCAGTCGGAAAAGCAATCCTCTATCACCATCGGTCTCTTACATTCAATCTAATTTTGCAATTAATTGGCTAGCGCATCTTGGATCTATATATGACCTGACCTTACAAACTTGTCTTCCATGTGGAATCCTGTCGAATGCCTTGCTGAAGTCGATATGTACTGCGTGTACCACACTGCCATCAGCAAGCTTCTTTGCCACCTCTTCAAAATACACAATCAACTTCATTAGACATGCACAACGCCAAGCTGATAATACTTAACCAGTCGTTGCATTTGTAAATCCGTGTGAATCCTATCCCTCACAATCCTCTCCAACAACGTGCTAATCAATGGTGCCAGGCTCACCAATCTATACTCTGGGTCACAATTCCCTTTCCTTGTGCCAAGCCTCCACTGCTCACTGCAAATGTTAATATAACCAGATTGGTGACATGAACAATAATATAGGGCTCAGACTGGGCCAAAGTTTGGAACAAGTCAGGAAAGATTCTTTAATCTGCTAAACTTAACAATTTTGTGAACCAAAGCTACTCAGACTACAATGGAAAGATGAATGACAAACAGTTTGGATATTGCAAATCTGTGCACCGATGTTCCTCTTTCTAAAAATACTGACACATGCACACATTTGATGACAAACTGAAAAACAATAACTCCGCAGTTAATTTGAAAGAACTTTGCCCAAATATTAATTGAACTCGTGATGAAAGTAAAAATGAGAAATTGTCCCAAATATCCCTTCATTCTACTGCTTGTACAAGCTGCCGGCAATGTGATTATTTCCTTGGCAGAATGACCTCTGTTGGCTTTGGCAGAATGACCTCTGTTTCACACAGTGGGGAGATTCCAATGAATCCTCGTCAGGAATCCTCCATGAGTGGAAACGACGAGTGAAGAGTTTTCAGCTCACACACATTGAAGACGGAAAGAGAAAGGGAGCAATCGACTGTTCCTTGTCAAGAAGGTTAACTTTTCTCCCTCTCTGAGTTGAATCACATAATAACATCATCCAGCCTCAAAGTGGACCAAATGAGGTCTCTTTGAACCGTGTCCGAACCGTATGAATTCATCACAGTTCCCTGCTCCATGTAGGTACATCATTGCTCCTGTCGTACATACAGCCATTTCGTTCTCAACAAACAGCCCCATTCGATTCAAAGGTGATTTATATGCGCCCATATAATTTAAAATGCCGTGTTTAGTACCTCCACAATGTCGTATTTAAATGAATGCGTCTTATTTTTAAATTACATCCCTAGTTTTATTCTCCCACACAAGTTAAAATATCTATCAGGTACATTAGATCAAAATCTTATGAACATCTCTCATTTTCAGGCCTAAACTATTTATCGTTCATAACATAAAGCCTTCATTGCAAGAACAAATACAGAGAAAAATCTTTGAAAAGTTTCAAAAGCAATTTGTTTTTCACTTCAGGGAATTACAATCACGCACAGTACATCAGGTGCGGTTTCTGCAATGGCCTGTACAGGTACAGTAAAACATCCTTAAATTCATACCCGAAATCGTATCACTCCATGTATTTTTCAAATTACTTTGAAAATTACATTGTAATTACATTGTAACCCACGTTGTAATTTTTTTAACCAAACATTTGCTCACTACTCTGCCCTTTCTGTATCTCATTGCAGATGCTCAACCTCCGCTTGACATCTTAGTGTATTAGCAATCTAAGCTCCAATCATTCAGCCCCTTCATCCAAATAACTAACCTAGATTGTAAACTGACGATGACCTCAAACTGATCCCTGAGTTATAGCTTTCCAACATGAAAACAAGTAATAATCTCGACTCCATAATTTCTCTTAGCGCTCCCCGTTCCTCTGTAGCAGTCTAGAAAGTTGGATTGCCTCCTCATGTGCATTGCAGATAGCTTTCGAGGTGTTTCTGAGCTCAGCAATACTCCATATGGGCCAGTTATTGTCAGAGGTGGTGGTCGTACTGTCAATGATCCTGATGCTTGAGAGTTTAAAGGATAAGTACAGAGTGTAGAACATTTGAGTAGAACGCTACACAAATAAATATGCTGTCTTTCAAATGCAGCAATAGATCGATTCTGCAATCTCAGTCTGCGCTCAATTTTCACCAGATACATATTGAGGAGGAGGGGAGATTTCCTATTAGACTGATTAAAATGTGTCCCTTTAACAAACCAAGAAGTACTGATAATTTTCATCATTAATTCCATTTTTGGCTGCTGATGGTGGGTTGAAAAATCCCTGCAGTCGCTACACATTGAAATAAACAATTGTCTCTGACGGTTGATCATACAGATATTTTTAAATTAATGAGTGGCTTGGATAAGGTAAATAGGCAAGGTCTTTTCCCAGGCTAGGTGGGGGAGTCCAAAATTAGAGATGATAGGTTTAGTGTGAAAGGGGAAAGATTTCATTGGGACCCAAGTAGCAAAATGTTTATGGTGTGTGTATGGAATGAGCTGCCCGAGGAAGTGATGGAGGCTGGTACAATTACTTCATTGAAAATATCTGTCCCTCCATTCTAACAGCGTCGTGGGGTGGATTGAAAGGAAAAATATGATATAGGACCAGCAGTTGCCCATTCGGACACTTGAGCCTGCTGCCCAATGTGGAATGATCATGGTTGTTCTGTTTGGGACAGAAGGTCCCTTTCCTCTCTTCCCAATACACACTAACTCTCCGATCCATCAAAGATCAGTGAAGATCAGCCTTGAATGTCGTCAATGACCCACTTTTCACTGTTCCCTGGGAATGACAGCACAGCTAAAGGAGAAATGGACATCTTTTTCTAAATCTTGAATGGGGGATCCTCCTAATTTTAAAGTGTGTTAACCTCACAGCAAGTCGCTTTCTCTTTTTAGAAATAAAGGCATTCAGCCCCTCAAACCTATCCCGCAATCTCATTGAGACTGTTCAGTAAAGTATTTACCAAACTCAGCCTTCACCACTCTCTTTTCCGATATTTCCCATACTGTATACCGGAGAGCCTATGAAATTGGAGCAAAACTGGACTGATCAAATCTGAACAGCTGTTCGATCATGCCTGATATGTTTCTCCAAATAGTTCTCCTGTCTTCTCTCTGTAATACTTGCTCCATTTATTCATGGAAACATATGAATCTTGTCTTAAAGGCGGAATTGCGACTGTTCCTCCAAATGTCTGCATGCGTCCGTGTGTGGATCTGCTTATTGGCAGGAGACAGAGGGTGGTCGAAGAGACTTGTCTTTGGACTGGAGGTCTGTGACCAGGTGCGTTCCACAGGGATTGGTGCTGGATCCACTTTTGGTTGTGATTTAGATGAGAATTATACAATGTATGGTTGGCATGTTTATGGATGACACCAAGATTAGTTACATGGTGAACTGTGAAGAATTTTTTATCAGATTACAAGGAAATCTTTACAAATGTATCAATGAATCATAGAGTTGTACAGAACGGAAATTAACCCTATGTACGAACACATTGGTGCCAACCAGATGTCCTAAATTATTTTAGTTTCATTTTCAAGCATTTGTCCCATATCCTTCTAAACCCATCCTATTCGTAAATCCGTCCAGATGCCTTTTAAATGTTGTAATTGCACGACCACTTCCTCTGGTAGGTCATTGCATACACGCACCACCCTCTGTGTGAAAAAGGTTCCCCTGAGGACCGTTCTAAATGTTTTCCCTCTCACCTTAAATCTATGTTCTTCAGTATTGGATTCGCCTATCCTGGGGAAAAGACATTGATTACTCACCATATCCATGACCCTCATGATTTTACCAACCTCTAGAACGTGAAAGTTTAATTTGAAGTAACACGAGTGACTGTGCTTGCAGTCATCCCGGGCCTAAATTCTC
Organism: Chiloscyllium plagiosum; assembly: GCF_004010195.1. NCBI lineage: Eukaryota > Metazoa > Chordata > Chondrichthyes > Orectolobiformes > Hemiscylliidae > Chiloscyllium > Chiloscyllium plagiosum. The sequence goes on along the minus strand of NC_057736.1, from coordinate 51,130,291 downwards.
TAATTCAATACGGACACCTCTTCCGTCTCCATTAAGTCTCATTTCTAAAATAATTTACGTCAACGTGTTCAGACATGTTACGCAGCACCTCTGTGGCATTTGTCTCTTGAGCTTTGGACCCAGAGATATGAACACTACCATCACTTGGCAATAACCCCTGAAGGTACAACAATATTTTCCTGTGTGTCTGTTCATCAGCCTGTGTCTGTGCATGAGGAGAAAGTGAGGACTGCAGATGCTGGAGATCAGAGCTGAAATTGTGTTGCTGGAATAGCACAGCAGGTCAGACAGCATCCAAGGAACAGGAGAATCGACGTTTCGAGCATAAGCCCTTCTTCAGGAAGAAGGGCTTATGCCTGAAACGTCGATTCTCCTGTTCCTTGGATGCTGTCAGACCTGCTGTGCTATTCCAGCAAAACATTTTCAGCTCTGACATGCATGACACAACTCCACAACACCAAGGACGTGAATCCAGACCTTCTGGTCCACAGCTATGGATACTACCACAGACGTTCAGGAATTGAATTCGAATCCAGAGCTCTGGCTCAGAGGTAGAGGCATTACGCACTACATAAGACCAAAAATATACCCAGATTGTGGGTCACATTTTTAAATGCCAGCTTTCAGATCCGTATGGATTAATTAAACTTTCTGAATTAAGCAATTAAAACAATTACATTGTTAAAATATGTAAGATTCAATGTCGGATGACGAGTGCAAATGGTATGCAATCGGGAAAAACGATGGCCGTTTATAAGCGAGATAATAATGGGCTCAGTGGTTAACACTGCTGCCTCACAGTGTTGGGCTGGGGTTTTATTCCAGACTTGGCTGACTGCCTGCGCGGAGTTTGCACATTCTCCCTTGTCTGCGTGAGTTTTCTCCGGGAGATCTGGTTTCCAACCACAATTCAAAGATATGTGGTTTAGGGTGGATTGGCCATGCTAAATTGCCCATAGTGATAGGTGTTAGGGAATGGGTCTGGGTGGTTACTCTTCGAAGGGTTGGTGTGGACTTATTTGGCCACATGGTCTGTTTGCACACTGAAGTCAGTCTAATCTAAATTATTAACATCGTTAATTGTTTGGCTAGGATTTCCAGTTTAAGTGGCTATTATCCGTAATCTGCAATATTAGGAAAAGAAATATTGCATACACATTGAAGGATTTGGATAATATTATGATTGAACAAACGTCACAAGGAAAGAACATATATTCTGGCTCCAACAGACTGATAGTTATTTTTCACCTGTAACATGTGACTGCCATATTTCTAAGACCATTACATAATACGAGGCAGCTGATTGCTTTGGAACCGTCTTCCACAGTACTATCATTCAGTGAGCTGAAGAATGGTAGATGGAGTTTAATTTCAATAAATGCGAGGTGCTTCAATTTGTTATAACAAACAACCTATACAATTAAATGTTGGGTCAATTAAATGTAGAGCAGAGGAATCTCGGGTTCAGGTTTAATACTTTGAAGTTTGCATCACCTATCGGCATGATGTTTGTGAAGGCATTTGCCTTGCTGGCTTTCATTTCTCAAACCTTTCAGGACAGGAGTTGGGACATTATGTTCATGTTGTACATAACATTTCTGAGACCTCTGTGGGAATACTGTGTCTGTTATGGTCACCCTGTTACATTGCCGATATTATTAATTGGAAAATTTTCAGAAGACATTTCCCAGGATGTTGCTGGGAATGCAGTGTTGAAGTTATAATGACAGACGGTATTGGCTAGCACATTTTCCATTGGGGCATAGGAGGTTCACAGGTGACCTTAGAGAGATTTATGAAACAAATATTGGGTACTGCTGATAGAAAAAAATCTCATCAAGTGACCCAGCAATCACTTCCCTACCTTCCCAAAAGGTTTTCGGGTACACCTTATCAGGACCCAGCAGAGACTTTTTTTTACACAACATGCGGTTTTTGTATGGAATGAACTTCCTGAGGAAGTGATGGATGTGGGGTAAGTTGCAACGCTTAAAAATGATTAAGTGCATGATAACACAAGGTACGTAAAAGTTTGGCCCAAGTGCAGTTGGGACTGGTCTAGTTTGGGCTTATGGTCAGAATGGACTGTATGGGCCGATACTAATGTTTCCAAACTCCCTGTATAACTCTATGGCTGTAAGTGTGTTTGTGTGCCCAAATATGTATCTTCATATTTTCGGCCATGTTTGTCTATTTCTGTGTGCCTATCTTTGTCTCCGTGTGACCCTTTGCGTGCAGTTATCTCTTTGTGAATGTTATGTGTGCGCAAGTATGTTTGTATTTATGTCTCTGTGTCTCTGTGCAATGGGAACTATTTTGTTTTGGGCCTGAATCATTGAAATGGGGTCAGAGCCTCCCTCCTTCCCTCCCTCTCCCTCTGCCCGCCCCACTTTCGTTGGAAGTGATGCAATTCCACACTCTGCTGGTCTGGTTTAGGATTTTTCAATCCTTTCTCACATGTCTGATTATATGTAACGGTAAGTTACTAAACATTGCAAGTCACAGGAAGTGCAATAAATTAATCTCATCTCCTTACAAAACGGCTCAATTGGAGGTGCTTGTGTATAATTGCAATTGAAATACTCGTGCACACTGTATGTAAGGAATACTGCCCAAAGATAAATTATTTCCACATGGTAGAGGGGTACAAACATTTCTCCAAATGAGAGTGTTCCACGCTGAGGGCCTCAGTAGAACGACAATCCTCACCACTCCAAATCTGTGTGTGTGTGTGTGTTTGTGTGTATGTGTTTGTGTGTGTGTTTCTGTGTGTGGGTTTGGGTGTGTGTGTCTGTGTCTGTGTGTGCATGTGTGTCTGTGTGTGTCAATGTCTGTATGTCTCTGTGTGTGTCTGTGTCTATGTTTCTGTGTGTGTGTATGTTTCAATCGGTGCCTGTGTGTCTGCACGCATCTATGTGCGTATGTGCACCTGTTTGTGTGTGTTCGTATGTCTGTTTGCGAGGGTGTAGGTGTCTTTGTGTACATATATATGTATGTCTGTGTGTGCATGTGTGCGTGCCTGTGTGTCTGTGTGTGTCTCGTGTGTCTGTGTGCCTGTGTGCATGTGTCCACCTGTGTGTGTATATTTGCAAATGTGTGTGTGATGTCTCAATGTCTGTGTGTGCGTGCATCTGTGTGTGTGCATGTGCCTGTATCTGTGTATGCATGTGAATCCATGGGTCTCCGTGCATGTGTGTGTCTACTTGTGTGTGCGAGTGTGTACATGCCTTTGTGTGCGTGTATGTCTGTATGTATGTGTCTCCTTTTGTGTGTGCATGTGTGCGCGTGTGTATGTCTGTGCATGTATGCGTATATGTGTGGCGTGTGCGTGTCCATTGTGTGTGGAATGTGGCTGTGTGTGTAGTGTCAGTGTCTGTGTGTGTGGAGCGTGGGTGGCTATGTGTGGCATGTGCGCATGTCTCTCTGTGTCTGCATGTATGTGTCTGTGACTGTGCGTCGGTGTGTATGTGTCTATCTGTAGCTGTGCATGGTGTGTTTGTATATATGTATGTTTGTGGTGTGTGCGTCTCCGTGTGTATGTGTGTCTGTGTGCAGTGTGTGTGTGTCTCTGTCTGCACGTGTGTGTACCTGTGTGTACATCTGAGTGTATGTGTGCATGTGTCTGTGTTTGTGTGCTTGCGTATAAGTGTGTGCCTGCCCGTGTAATCTGTGAGTGTCGGTATGACTGTGGTGTGTGTGTTGTGCGCATGTGCACAAGTGTGTACTTGCCTTTGTGTGCATGTATGTGTAATTGCATATGTCTGTATTTTTGTGTGCCCTGAGTGTATGGAGTGTGGGTGTTTGTGTGTGGCATGTGCGCGTGTCTATACATGTCAGTGTATGTGCATCTGCGATTGTCAGTGTGTGTGTGTTTCTGTGCGTCTGTGTTTGTATGCATCCGTGTGTGTGTGTGTGTATGCGTATACCTGCATATGTGTGCCTGTGTGTGTGTGGTGAGTAGTAACTCTGCATGTGCACGTGTGCATGCGTAAGTGTTGGTATCATTTTGAATGTGTGTTTCTGTGTGTGTGAGTGTGTCTATTTGTCTCTGTATTGGGGTCTGTGTTAGTATGCGCCTATATGTGTGTGTGTGTGTGCGTATGTGTGTGTCTGTGTATATCTTGTGGCTGTTTGCTTCTATTTGAATCGTGTGTGTGTCTGTGTGAGTGTGTTTGTTTCTATGTGGCTGTGTTGGTGTCTGTATGTGTGTGGCATATGGGTGTCTCTGTGTATGGTGTGAGGCTGTCTCTATGTGTGTGTGTTTGGTGTCTCGGTGTCTTTGCATCGGTTTTCCTCTCTGCATCAATGTGTGTGTGGCTCTGTGTGTCTGTTTGAGTGTGTGTGTCTGTTGTGCGAGCATGTGTCTCTGTGTCTGTGTGCATCTCTGTGTTTGTGTGTGTACTGTTTCTGAGTGTCTCTGTGTGTTTGTGTGTAAGTGTGTGCGTGTAATGTGCGTCTGTGTATCTGTGTGGCTCTCTCTCTCTCTGTTGATGGTGCTGTCAGCTGCTGCCGTCACTCTCTCCTACCCAGACTGATGCTTTTTCACCCTCGTTGCCACCTGTATAGGGGCAGGGAGGGGTTGGGGCGCAGAGAGTTACAACAACAGAAAACTCAGCAAGTCTGGCAGCAGTGGTGGAGAGAAATAAACCTTAACATTTTGGGTGGAGTGACCCTTCCTAGGAATTCATGTTGGGGGATATTACTTCACTTTAAACACCATAGAGAGTGCCAGACTATCGCCACATGGATACACACAGAAACACACACACGAATACAGAGACATGGAGACAATTACTAAGAAACCGACACTAACACAGGCATGGAAAGTTTGTCAGCATTTCTTTTGCTCCATGGTGAGCTTGTAAATAATTTCACTCTCTCTATCTGGTTTGTGGCAGTATTTAACTCGATGCTGAGGGAGTGCGTTAGTATTGCACTTGCTCACACTAATGAGTGTGTCAGCATTTCTGTATGGAGTGTGACTGTAGCACAATTTCAATTTTTGCAGTTAACAAACCAGCAAGAATTGCAAAGTGTGTGGAGGACAGTGTGGAACTCCAACAGGAAAGTGACACATTGGTGCAATGTTCAGGTATATGTCAGATGGGCATCAATGTAGAGCAATGTCAGTTGATGCAATTTGGTAGGAATGACATTGAAAGGCAATATAAAATAGGCTGTACAGTCAGAACGGGGGAGCAGAAGCAGAGGGCCTGGGTGCATATGAGCACAGTTTATTGAAGTTGTCAGGGCAAGCGAGGAGAGCAGAACTATGGCAGATTAGTTTCAGTGTCTGAGCTGTTTACAGGAGGAAATGTATGTGGGGAACTCTGTGCTTCCTTCCTGTGAGATGGTGGAAACCATGTGTTGTGAGCCCACCAACATGCCCACCTAGACCGTGGCGATTCCATTTGTTCAGCACAAAAGGGAGATGGCGTCAGGGACATGGTTTCTAAGTTGTGCTGTACAAATGGAACTGCACCTGGGTTTAAAGTGATAATTACCCTTCACAGAACATTGCTCCTTACTCGGTTGGTGGGACATAGATGTTTCAGAATCTCCACATGATGCATCCCTCTCGCTCATACCAGGGTCATCCCCACATGATTGGGGGCGGGGGTGAGGGAACGGATATCGGGTACTCTACCACTACCCTTTCTGTCCTATTCCAGGATTTTTCTCCTGGAATGGGAGAAAGAGAGGGAGGGAGGGAGGGTGGGTGTGGGTGGCCCTGCTGTTAGTGCTGGTGTAGGTGGAGTGCAAATGGCGAGCTGTCCTGTGGGAGTCAGTCCACAGTGTTGTACCAATGCAGTCTTATTAGTGTGTGTGTGTGTGGGGGGGGGGGGGGGGGCGGGGGGGGGAGGACACTGGGGTAGGGGCGAAAGAGCTGCATGCAGTAGTGACAGAGGTGAAACATGAGATTTGTTCGGGGGTAGGTGCTATAACAGGTATACAGTGAGTATGACGGAGCAGAGATAATACAGTGACAATCATTCTGAAGAGCAGGGTTGTTGATACTTGTCCTGTATTGCTGGATATTTCTTGGTGGTGAACTCAGACCATGCTCGGTGAGTCTGGTGGTGTGGCCTCCTCTGGGAAGAGAATAGTCCTACACTGAACTAGCCCATCCCCCACGACCTCAGTGCCCTTGTCGACAAACCTTGGTGTAATTGCCCCTTATCTGCCAGGTTGGGGGTAGACTGTGAAGGGTAGCTCCGAACTGAGACAGCTCAACTATGTGCCCATTGGCCTTTTAAAGGTTGTAACAGTGTCGGTGATCACGAAATATCCTGGGATATCCAGACGATGGTGAGTGCCTCCAGCCAAGATAAGTAGGAGAATTGGGCTAGCTATGAATGAGAGGGGCACCATGAGGTGGATTGGTAGTTAATGAGGTGAGTTTGATAAGATAGCACCAGGAAAATGGCTCGGCCTCGTGCAGATGATGCCTATGCCACACTCAATGAAAATGTCACTGAGACAAATTATTGTTATATTTCCCGCAATGAGACGAAGAGTCTGTTGACCCCACTCTCAGTTACAAAGCTGCAGATCAAATGCAGATTCAAAACTCTCCATCATCTGCACTGACACCAATATCCCATCCACTCATCATTCCTGGGAATACTGGCTCATGTTGCAGGATGTTGTCGTGACATCTTCATTTTACTATTCTGAAACCTGTGATCTTCCATGAAGTTGTCACTCAATCTCCCTTTCTCTTTTTCCAATATTATTGTATTTGTTGGTATTTAAACTGATTTTCTCGCCATCTCTCTCTGGCAGTGGTTTTCACACTCCCAGCGTCCCTTGTCATGGCACAATGGAGACATTGAGCTGCAAATGGAAGGAAGCTGCGTATTCAGTCAGTTCCAGCAATGGCTGCACGTTGCCCAGTGATGGGCAATGACACAACACAGTGATACAGAGCAAGGAACTGGGGTACTGTACACAACTCTACATGCTGGAAGATGTAGAGCTCCAGTTTTATAGATCAATTCACTGCTGTTCGCGACACAGCTGCACATACTGAACAGATACCTTGTTCGCGTTTGCAGAAGAAGACTGTTGTGCAGCCTGCTCAGCCACGCATGCTGACAGATCGTTTTGTCAAGGTTTGTAAATCAATGTGTAGATGTAATCTGTACTGTTACCAATGTTGGTCTGATATCTAGTGGACTGGTGAACATTGCAGAGTGTTCCAGATGACTGGGTTGTACTGAGCAGTGCACGAGCCTGATCTGCACGGTGTTCCGTGGTGAACAGTTATCTCATCTGGGCTTATAATGTTTTGGGCTGGAACTGTGAGGTAGATTTAATATCTGACATAATTCTTGATATAAATATCACTCCTCCAGCTCGGCCCATTGCTCTATCAAACCCCACACTTCTACACCTTACTGACGAGTAAGTAATTATCCAATTAAAACATCGAAATCTGTTCCTCCCTTATGGACCAGATCAGACCACCTCAGAATACATAAAGAAGGTAGCCTCGACCTGAACGTTTCCTTATTTTAAAGGTAAATGTGAAACGCTGTGTTTCAGATACAATTTGCTTGGTCAAAACATTCGACATTAAGCAAAACACAATTTATTCAAACACTGTAGACAAAATACAACAAATGTGAGATGAAAGTGAAATAACTTGATTCTATTGGAAAACCTAACAGAACAATAGATTATTTAACTACTACACAGAAACTGTTTCAATATGGTAAACGCATATGTTTAAAAAAAACAAATTTAGGAAACAGATTGTCTCACACGCAGTTCTCCAATCCAGGAAAAAAGAACATCAAAAGACAATTCTGGGAGAAATATCAGACAAAGTGCAGCAGCCGGGAAAGATTTACTGCCTTCCAACCCTGCTGGGAAACCAACAATAACTGGCGAAATATCAAAATAGGAATACTTTTAGTGTGAGAGCGTGACCATCACTCCACAGCAGCAGGACGCAGCTGCCGTAATGGACTTTATCTCCACCGTCTAGGCCACTGTAGTAGCATCTCGTAAATGCCTAACGCCACCTGAGCCATTAAATGATGTAAGATAATATTTGAAGTTATAGCTAAATACATAAGTAAAATGAAAGGGTGATCAGATGCAGATGGCATCAGGAGCCAACCATTTCCTACTCTGCCAATACACCGCAGAATCAGCAAGGATATGAAGAGAAAACACAATCTCTCTCCCTCACCTCTAATTTACAATTGTTAATGTGCCACTAGCCGAATAGCCAGATATATTAACATTCCACCCAGACTAAGTATTATTGTGACATATAAGAGATGTAGTAAAAAGAATTAATTGGAGCTGTTTGTTCAGTGACTGCGATTGAAATCAGTCTCCATGGACGCAAACTATGACACTGTAGGGTTCTCTCTTAAATAATTAAGGGTCTTCTTTCAACCTATTATCCCATAGTATCAGAGGCATTGCCATCCTCAACACGACAGGGATCATCAGCTACAGAGAGAGGGAGAGGAAGAAATCTTAGAACAATAGATTGCAATGTTCCAAGAATGAATCAGAATTTGAAAACATCAGATTGAAATGTTGCAACAATGGATCAGAATCTGAGAACAATAGACTGGAATGTTCCAAAGATTAATCTGAATTAGAGAACAATAGACTGGAGAGTTGCAACAATGGACAGGTGTTTATCCTCAGGTCTTTACTGGCTTTCTCAGGATTGGCCGTGGTTAGAGTTCCGGATACGAGCCGTACTGATTATTGAAGTAGGATATTACCCCATCCTCGCTATTGTTAGTGTTGTAGGTAAGTATATCCCGGTCAATTCTATAAACTATGGTGAAGGTCACTGCTATTTCTGTTATTTATGTTTGGCAAAGCCCTAAACTATTATCTTCAGTTTCAGTCACAATCTCCACTTCCTTTCATGAATTTAAGAGTCCTCACTCATAAACATCTCAGTAGGAAGAAGAGTGTTCAGACCTAGAGTTTTCTTTTGGTCTGAACTGTTTACGTGTCCGTGTTCTCACTATAATCAAACCTGCCTTCACCCACTCTATAGTATCCTCAGTATCCACCTCTCCCTCAGTGCTGTTGCTGAATTAGCCATCATCTACCCCTTTGTTGACGACAGATATTTCAGTTCCAATTTTATTATGACCACGCTTCCAGTTCCAAACATTTGGAACACAATCTTGTTCTCGTCACGACAGTTACTTCACAACAGTGACTCCATGTCAGTATCATAATGTTACTGGACGTGTAATTCAGAAGCACAGGTTATGAATCCAAAGGCATTGTTTTAAAGCCGATGACAGAACTTAAATTCGAAGGAAAAAAATGGAACAAAACCAAATTTCACTCAAAGCAATCATAAGCCATCAACAATTATTTTATTATTTCACTGATAGATATTGGCAAAGAAACTTAACATTATTGCCCAGTCTAGATTAAGTGACTTCAGAATCACAAGAAAATGTTTGGGACCATGTTGTCTTGACAAATGGACTCGTGGTCAAGGACAACAAGTGCTGTCCTTGCCAGTGAGGCTGACATCCTGTGAAACAGCAACATTAACGATTAAAAATATGCAAGTAACCGTGGATGCTGGAGATCTGAAATAAAGTTCTCCAGCTTTTAAAGAAGTGTTGGAGAATCTCAGACGGTATGGCAGTCCCGTAGACCTATTTCCCAGCAGAAGCCAACTGTGAAACAACATTATTTACGCTATTATCAGAGATGGTCGGTTAGGCAGTTGAAGGTGTGGAGGATAGTTTTGAATTGAGTGGATCGCGAAATAGCAAGAAAGAGAGAGAAACAAAGGAAAACCAAACGAAGGGACTGCTGATGGCAAAGAGGAAGGAGAATACAATGGAAGGTTATTCCAAAATGACCTCTTTTCCCATATTTTTGAATGTCATGTCCATTTGCATATGTCCCTGCTTAACGTGAGTTACTTTCCCTCTATGTCTCTTCCCTGAGTGTGGTGGTCAGCTCTATCAGCAATACTGGTGCTGTTGTTATATTTGCTGAGATACAGAGAAATGTAATGCTCCATTGTCAACTACTTCTTTGGAGAGAGGACTGTGCAGAGGTGCAACGTGTTTTTTTTACGTCAGGAAGAGAAACCGAGGAGAGGGAGGCATTTTCAACACTGAATGGGTGCACTATGGGTATGAGGATTGGACTTGTTGCTATCATTGGAAAGTCAGTGGAAGTTCTGTGGCTGCTTATCTTGTTATGTATTGTCACCTGCTTGGTGCATTTAGGGAGACCAGAGGATCTGGTGACCCAACTCTGGACACAGCATTTACAGTGCTTCTGGGCCCACGGTAAACAAATAGAGTCGAGACTACTTGCACGAGAAGCTCCGTAAAAAAAAGAGGATCAGGACACTGCACGGTCCTCCCTGAGCATTCCAGGAACATTTTTTAAAGCTGGACCCATTCCAAGTATAAAGTGTGAAACGGGATTGTTTCCAAATTGAAGTGTTCACTGAGCTGTGTCCCGTCCTTCAGTGCAACCTGTAGCTTCATATCAGTGACAGGACTGGGCTGACACTCACCATGAAGTGAACTGCATAGATTCTGAAACTATCCAGGCAGGAGTGGGTGACATATCCATTATCTCCAAACCACCATCCTCCGCAGTGTATCACGAGCTGACAGAAGCGATCTGTCCGCTGAGAGTGACGCACGTCTCCACAAAGGAAGGAACAGAAACAAACTAGGAAACAGAGTGACTGGTGTAAAAGAGTAACTGAACCAAATTAGAATTAATCAAGTGTATATAGAACATAGAACATAGAAGAATACAGCGCAGTACAGGCCCTTTGGCCCTCGATGTTGCGCCGATCCAAGCCCACCTAACCTATACTAACCCACTATCCTCCATATACCTATCCAATGCCCGCTTAAATGCCCATAAAGAGGGAGAGTCCACCACTGCTACTGGCAGGGCATTCCATGAACTTACGACTCACTGAGTGAAGAACCTACCCCT
>NC_057736.1:51111032-51116583 GCF_004010195.1 Chiloscyllium plagiosum | reverse complement strand
CTCCCCCCACTCAAACATTTAAATCCTGGAACCTGCAACAGCCAGTCCTGTCCCTGTTCTAGCCATGTCTCCGTAATAGCCACAACATCGAAGTCCCAGGTACCAACCCACGCTGCAAGTTCACCTACCTTATTTCGTATACTTCTTGCATTGAAGTATACACACTTCAAGCCACTTTCCTGTTTACAGGCACCCTCCTTGGAAATTGATGCCATGTTCCTAACCTCCCTACACTCCAGGCCCTGCACCTTGAAGCTACAATCTGGGTTCCCATATCTTTTAAAATCTCATTGAACTGAACGTTGGTAAGGTGCTGCATCCAATTTTAATTTTTAAAATTCATATGGGAGATTTTAAAACTAAAATGGCAGATTTTAATTTTCCCAGCATTGACTGGGATACACTTACTGTCAGAGGTCTGGATGGGGCAGAATTTGTAAGAAGCAGCAGGGAACGTTTTTTCAAAGCAGTATGGCAATCGTCCGACAAGTGAAGGGGCAATATTGGACCTGGTGTTGGGGAATGAGCCAGGCCAGGTAGTAGAAGTTGTGGTGTGGGATTTCTTTCGGAACAATGACCACAATTATGTAAGTTTTAGAAAACTTGTAGACAAAGATGACAGTGGTCCTCAGGGAAGAATACTGTTCTAGGCCAAGGCGAATTATATCAAAATTAGGCAGGAGCTGGGATATCTGAATTGGGCACAACTATTTGAAGGGAAGTCCACATTTGATATGTGGGAGGTTTTCAAGGATAGCTTTAAAATAGTGCAGTATAGGCATGTCTCGTTGAAAGCAAAGGTTAGGAAAGTCAAGATTCATGAACCATGCATGACAGGATAAATCATACGACTAGCCAAGAGGAAAAGGTTGAGGCACCTAAGATCAGAACGGGCCCTGGAAGAATATCGGGAGAGTAGGAGCAAACTTAAACAAGGAATCAAAAGGGGTCATGAAAAACCTTTAGCGAGCAGAATTAAAGAGTATGCCAAAGCCTTTTATTCTTATATAAGAAGCAAGTTGGTAACTTGAGACAGGATTGGTCCACTAAAGGATAAGGAAGGAAGGCTGTTTGTCGAACCTGAGAAAATGGATGAGATTCTGAATGATTATTTTGCACAAGTGTTCACTGAAGAGTGGGACGTGATGAATGTTGAGATTAGAGATAGAAGTTTGATTACGCTGGATCAGGTTGAAGTAAGTCGAGAAGATGTGCTGGGTAGGCAATAGGTTATTAAGGTGGACAAATCCCTAATACCGGATGGGTCCTATCCCAGGTTGCTGTGTAAGGTGAAAGAGGGAATATCTGGGGCCACCTAGATATCTTTGTAGCATCCTTAAACACAGGCGAAGTGCAGGACGGCGAGAGTGTTGCTCATGTACCTGCCCCTGCACAAAAAGTCTGGTAGGGATATTATGGTTAAATACAGACCAGTGAGCCTGATGGTAAAGTTGCTTGAGATGGTACTGAAGGATAATATCTAGTTATATTTGGAAAAGAATGTGTTTATTTGCATTCGGCAACATGGTTTTGTGCGGATGAGATCGTGACCTAACAAGTTAATACAGTTCTTTGAGGTACGGACCAAGTTGATGGACGAAGAAAGGGCTGTAGATGTCACATACATGGATTTTCGAGAGGTGTTTAATAAATTAACGGAGAAAATGAAGTCACATTGTGTGCAAGATGTTCCAGTTAGGTGACTAAAGAACTGATTGAGCAAGAGGAGACAGAGTAGTAGTAGTTGAAGGGAGTTTCTCGAAATGGAAAAAGATGACCAATGGTGTTCCACAGAGATCACTGCTACGGCCACTGTTGTTTGTGATAAATAGAGGGCACTGTTGTTATGATCAGGAAGTTTGCAGAAGACACGAAGATTGGTGGAGTAGCGAAAAGCATAGGGGATTGTCAAAAAATACAGGAGAATATAGATAGACTGGAGAGTTGGGCGGAGAAGTTGCATGGAGTTGAATCCAGGCAATGTGAGGTGATGCGTCTATAGTGAATTATACAGTGAACGGAAGAGACTTGGGAAAAGTTGCTGAGCATAGCGATCTAGGAGTTCAGTTCTATTATACCCTGAGGGTTGCTGCACAGGTGCATAGAGTCGTGCAGAAGGCTTCATCTGACGGGGTATTGAGTATAAGAGCTGGCAGGTTATGTTAAAATTATACAAGATATTGGTTCTGCTGCATTAAGAATACATGCATTTCTTGTCACCACATTACCAAGAAGATGTGACGCTTTGGAGAGGGTGCAGAGAAGGTTTACGAGGACGTTGCCTGGTATGGAAGGTGTTAGCTATGAAGTGAGGTTGAGTATGTTAGGATTGTTTTCATTATAAAAACGGAGATTTAGGTCTGATTGTGGACGACAATATCATGAAGGATATAGACAGGGTAGGTAGAGATAAGCTTTTTTCCCAGGGCGAAGGATTCAATAACGAGAGGTCACACTTTTAAGGTGAGAGGTGAAACGATTAAGGGGGATACACGCAGCTGGTAATTTACACACAGGTGCCTGGATCGCTTTTCCAGCAGAGGTATTAGGGGCAGATTTTATAGATTCTGGAAAAAGGAATGGTCTTTGATAAACCTCTCCGTCAATAGATATGGGCTCTGCCCAGGCATGTAAACTATCTGTACTCGAGCATCCTGCAAAAAGTATGGAAATTTCACCCTATCCAGCTATTTGGGACGTAATACATTTCTGTCCATAAAAATCAAGTTTCAACGTCTTGTTCTCTCACAGCGCTACAGATTAAATGCATAGTGACTGAACTCTCTCCACATGTTACCATCATGCCAGGTTTAATCTGGAGGAACTCCTTTGTATTGTCTCAGTGACATGCAGATGACCTAGTATATCCAGGTAGTTTGTGCAGATAATCCGTTGTGACATCGATAACTGAGAACCAGTGGGAGTGGAGTATTTGAACTTTCAGCAGATGTTTGACATAGTTGAATACAGATGAGTGGGGAATGTTTTATTCCATGGGTATGTTGGTGTGGAATATATACCATAGTAGTTAAAAATTTGATAATGGAAACCATGAAGGGAGTAGTGTTTTTCTCTGTTCTGAAGGCTTGTGGGTATCAGAGGATCAGTGCTTTGGCACTATCTGTTGGCAAGGCATAAAACTGATGCTGATGTGAACAACAAATACCATCATTTCCTTTACGTTTATCAAAAGGTGCGAGGTTGGGAAGTGTTGTTGTTGAAAACGACCTGAATATCCTTGATCATATAAATAATGATCTTCATCTCAGTGAAACAGTACAAAGGAGTTTCTCCAGACTAAAACAGGCATGATGTTACCATGAGGAGAGAATGCAGTCACTATGCGTTTAATTTGTAGTGCAGTGAGAGAACAAGACTTTGTAACTTGATGGTTATGGACGGACACATATTATGTACCAAGCAGATGAATAGTGTGAAAATTCCATACAGTTCGCAGGATGCTCGAGTTCACATGACAGGGTAGAGCCCATGTCTTTTGACGGAGAGATACGGGCTCTGAATGATCTCTGAAAATTGAATGCACAGTTACTGTGTGATCCTGCATTAAATGTCACGTTGTTCACAATCTGTCAGCAGCCACAATTATGAAACAGTTAGCCATTCCCCACCACCTTCTGACCTCCATAGAGAAGATAGAAGATACCTTGGAGATAGAAGATACCTTGGAGAATGGTTAAAAAATTGTCTTCATTCGTATTGCCATCAAACCATGCTAAAGTAACACATATGTACTGAGTATTGAAACCATGAAGAACGAGATGGTGAAGTCTATCCGTGCAGTTCCTGCTCCATTTCCTTGTGATGTAGGAGCATCTGTGACACATTCTTGTTCCTGGTTTGGGTGCTATAGAAGCTGAATGACCTCTTCCTGTTCCTTTGTCAATGATTCCAGGTTTGAAGTAGTCACTTTCTGATCCCATGTAAGTGATGTATGAGTGTGAGCAGAATTCTTGTCTTCCCGTGTAACAAGCAGGAGGGACTGGATAGGCTATCGCTCTTTTGTCCAATAGTTTTAATGTGCTGAACGACTACCCCATATTATTGTGAAACCAGATTGAGGTGTGGAATGAACTTCTAATTTTACTGGGGTGTTATTGTACAATGCTCTTACATGTGGGTTACACAGATTTTTAAAAGCATGAAAATGAATGTCTTGTTGCACAGAGACACAAACTTCTTCAGGAGATGATGGGTGACAAATTGTAATGAACATTGTCTAATATTTAGTGAATATCCCCGCTACGGATTGGTGTGGACATAATGGGCAGAATGGCCTATTTCTGCACTGCAGGGATTCCCCAGTGATAAACTGGGGATGCCTGGGCTCAGTGAACTACCCTGACGATCTACGAAAGTGATATTCATGGCTGAGATGATTGATGTCCACATCAAAAAGCATCTTCATTTGTGCTATGAATGACTTCAAACAGTGGAGAGTTCATAATCATATCCCATGAAGTGTATTTTGCTCAGCCTCCTTGATATCATCCACAGTCAAATAATGTGATGAATTCAGGGGCAGTCTCTCGACCTAACCCCCTCTGTTACCTCTTTTTGTTCATGTCAGTAGGTCATGGTGTAGAAGCAGATAATGTTTTCTTCAAACAGAGAGTAGCGAATGTCAGGAATTCTCTTACACAGAGAGTTACATAGAACATAGAACATAGAAGAATACAACGCAGTACAGGCCCTTTGGCCCTCGATGTTGCGCCGATCCAAGCCCACCTAACCTATACTAACCCACTATCCTCCATATACCTATCCAATGCCCGCTTAAATGCCCATAAAGAGGGAGAGTCCACCATTGCTACTGGCAGGACATTCCATGAACTTATGACTCGCTGAGTGAAGAACCTACCCCTAACTTCAGTCCTATATCTACCCCCCCTTAATTTAAAGCTATGCCCCCATGTAATACCCGACTCCATACGTGGGAAGAGGTTCACACTGTCAACCCTATCTAACCCCCTAATCATCTTGTACACCTCAATCAAGTCACCCCTAAACCTTCTTTTCTCTAATGAAAACAGCCCCAAGTGTCTCAGTCTTTCCTCATACGATCTTCCTTCCATACCAGGCAACATCCTGGTAAACCTCCTCTGCACCCGTTCCAGTGCCTCCACATCCTTCCGAAAGTATGGTGACCAAAACTGCACACAATATTCCAGATGCGGCCGCACCAGAGTCTTATACAACTGCAACACACACACACATATCTCGGAACTGCTGAAATAGTGCACTGTTACTGAGAACACACTCACACAACTCGGAACTGCTGAAACAGTGCACTGTCACTGAGAACACGCACACTAGGAACTGCTGAAACAGTGCACTGTCACTGAGAACACGCACACTAGGAACTGCTGAAACAGTGCACTGTCACTGAGAACACGCACACTAGGAACTGCTGAAACAGTGCACTGTCACTGAGAACACGCACACTAGGAACTGCTGAAACAGTGCACTGTCACTGAGAACACGCACACTAGGAACTGCTGAAACAGTGCACTGTCACTGAGAACACACACAC
>NC_057736.1:51076191-51108652 GCF_004010195.1 Chiloscyllium plagiosum | reverse complement strand
CCAAGAGCACTAGCAAACCTCCCCCCAAGGATACTGGTGCCCCTCAGGTTCAGGTGTAGACCATCCTGTTTATAGAGGTCCCATCGTCCCCAGAAAGAACCCCAGTTATCCAAAAACTGGACTCCCTCCCTCCTGCACCATCCCTGTTGCCACGCATTTAAGTGTTCTCTTTCCCTATTCCTCGAATCTCTATCACGTGGCACGGGTAACAAACCAGAGACAACAACTCTGTTCGTTCTAACTCTGAGCTTCCAACCTAGCTCCCTGAAAGCCTGTCTAACATCCTCGGCACTCCCTCCTACCTAGTCGTTGGTGCCAATATGGACCACGACTTCGGGCTGCTCCCCCTCCCCCTCCAGGACCCGGAAAACACGATCAGAGACATTTGATGAGTTAGGGGAATTGGATCACGGAAAGCGACCAGTGGTGTCCCGGAGGGATCACTTTTATGATGTCTGCTCTTTGTGCTTTTTGTAAATAAATTGGATAAGGAAGTGAAAGCGTGCATTATTAAGTTTGCTGTAGACACCAAGGTTGGTGGAGTGGTATGTCATGTGGAAGGATGGTGTCGGTTGCAACAGGACATTGATGGAATGCAGAACAGTGCTTATAAGTGGTCGATGAAGTTCAACCTGGAAAAGAGTGAAGCGATTCTGATGCAAGCTCGAATTTGAATGCAGAACATAGGATTAAGAGAGAATTCTTGGCAGTGTGGAGGAACAGTGAGATCTTGGGGTCCATGTCCATAGATCCCTCAAAGTTGCTACTTAAGATGTGGTTAGCACTGCGCCTCACAGCGCCTGACACCCGGGTTCATTTCCCACCTCAGGCAACTGACTGTGTGGAGTTTGCACGTTTTCCCCGTGTCTGCGTGGGTTTCCTCCAGGTGCTCCGATTTCCTCCCACAGTCCAAAGATGTGTAGGTCAGGTGAATTGGCCATGCTAAATTGTCTGTGGTGTTAGGTGAGGGGTAAATGTAGGAGTACGGGTCGGTTGCGCTTCGGTGGGTTGGTGAGGACTTTTTGGGCCGAAGGGCCTGTTTCCACACTGTAAGTAAGTAATCTAATCTTAAGATGATTGAGTTGTTAAGAAGGCGTTTGGTGTGTTGGCTTTCATTAACAGGTGGATTGAGTTCAAGGGCCATGAGGCTATTCTGCAGATTTGCAGAGCCCTGGTTAGACCCCAATTGGAATATTGTGTTCAGTTTGGGTAGCCTCTTTATAGTAAGGATATTTATTGCTTAGCCTGATCTTAGAGCAGGATAAAAGGTCAGCACAACATGGATGGAAGACGGACCTATGCTGTGCTGCACTCTTCTCTGTTCTATGAAATAATTTAAAGAAGAGAGATATTAAATTTGAGCTGTTATGGAAGTGAAGGCTATCGAGAATCGGGCACTAAGGAGGATTTGAGACGGAGAGCAGATGAACCATCATCTTAGTGAAGGGCAAGCCAGGCTTGGAAAGGGTTGAGCGACATGCTCCTCTTTCTGATGTTCTCATGTGCTGTTATTGAAAGGTTAGTGGGTGTTATTTTCCTGCAAGTTCTGTTAGAGAATGTTGCAGTCAGGGAGGCCAGAGGATTTTGTGATCCATCTCTGATTGAAATATGGTGTCTGTATTCACAGTGAATCTGGGTATACAACATGCCTAACAAATGAACCACGTTTGGCACAGAGGGGAAACAGTGTAAAGAGAAATGAAGGGCGTCTTTCATACTCAACCTGAGTTTTCAAATTCCATTTTCCAAATCTTTGAACAGTAAGTTATAATCTTGAGGGACTGATTGGTCTTCTCGAAATCTGGCCTCCAACCTCTCCTGTTCAGCAAATGTGTGGGGCTGAATGGAACATTGGACTGAGGAATAGGAGTGGCTCTTTAGAAACTTTGAACCTTCTTCACCAGGCACTAAGATTGTGGTTGATCAGGTTGTGGTATGAGCCACACTTTTCTGTTTGTGTGCCATTATCTATAACTCACTTCTTTGTCAAATGCTTAACTAACTAAGCTTTGAAAAAAAAATGCAAACAGAGAGACACGTCAAACTTCTGGGGAAGAGAATTCCCAAATGAAAGGCCCTTTTTTAGAATTTTTCCCTCATATAGAATCAGAGAGTTTTATAGCATAGAAACAGATCGTTTATTCCAGCTTGCTCACGCCAACCAGATATTCCAATTTGATCTCGTCGCATTTGCCATCATTGGCCCATATCCCTCTGAACCATTCCTATTCATATACATTTTTAAAGTGCAATTGTACCCACTTTCTCTGACAACACTTTCTGTAACCGTGCCACATTCTGCATGAAAAACTTATCCCTGTGGTCCATTCTAACTCTTTCCACTCTCACCTTCAACTTATGCCGTCTACTTCAGGACTCCCCAACCTGAGTAAAAGACCTTGGCCATTCAGACAATCCATGATCTTCTTGATTTTATAATCCACTTTCATGTCACCCCTCACCCTCTGATAGTCTGGGGCAAAAGCCTCAACCTGTTCATCCTCTCCCAGAAGCGCAAACCCTCCAATACCGGAAAATCCTTGTAAATCTTGTCTGCGCCCTATCGATATCCTCCCATTAGCAGAGGCAACCGAATTGTGCACAGTATTCTTAAAGTGGCCTCACTAGCGTCCTGTACAAGTGCAATATGTTACATCAACTCCCATACTCAATGTTCTGACCGATTAAGGCAAGCGTGCCAAACGTGCTCTGCACCACCCTGTCTACCCGCAACTGCGTTGTCAAGGAATTGTGAATCTGCACTCATCAGTCTCTTTGTTCGGCAACATTCCCCAGGGCACTACCCTGCTTTAACTTACAAAAATGCAAAACATCCCAAATATCTTAATTAAACTCCAACTGCCTGTCCTTGACTCATTGATGGTCGAGGGTGCCGTTGTAATCTGAGATAACCTCCTTCACTGTCCACTGCACCACTTTTTGATGTTATCTGTAAACTTACTAATCATGCCTCCGATATTGACATCCAAGTTGTTTATATACATGATGAAAAGCAATGAATTCAGCATTCTTTCAACACACCGCTGGCGACAGCCCTGTCGTCTGGAAAACAATCCGTTACCTTCAAGAGAATTTTGCAGCCAATTGGTTAGCTTTCCTTACACTCCAGGTGACGTAACCTTAATAATCTGTCTACGATGCAGAACTTTAAAAAATGCCTTGCTGAAGATGACACAAACATTGTATATCTCAGTGCCTTGGTCAAACGTCTTTGTCACGTCTTCAGAATATTAAATCACATTAATGCGACATGATTTCCATCGCACAAAGCCATGTCAAGTATCCTTAAATCAATCCTTGTCTTTCTAAATGCACATATATCCTATCCCTCATACTCCCCTCCAACAACTGAAGTTTGGTTCACCGAGTCTGTAATGTCATGTGTTTTTAGATCACTGCTGCCTTTTCTCGTCCCATTCCACCACTGACCACAAAGTAAATTAAATATATTTTGGTTGGTGATATGGCCAATGATATTGCTCTCAGAGTGTGTCAGGGTCAGTGCTAGGAAGGAATCAGGTAAATGTTTTGAATCTGCTAAAACAACACGTTTAGTACCAAAACAAACTTACTCAAACTATGATGGAAAGAAGAATGACAAGTGGATATTGCAAATATGTACATTGATACTTTTCCTTTCAAAAATATTGTGAAACACAAGCTCGCGCGCACACACACACACACAGACACAGACACACACACACACACCATGTTTGATAACAAACTGAAAAGCAAAATCACTGCGAAGTTAACTTGCAAGAACTTTGTCCAAATATTATTCGATCTCATGACAAAAGTTTGGCCCAAATGTTGTTCTATTTAAGGAGTCATAAAATCATACAGTATGGAGACAAGTCCTATGGCCCAGTCTGATCCATGTTGATAAACATGTCAATCCACTCTAACCCCATTTCCCTGCACTTGGCCCATATCCTTCTCAACATTTCCTCTCCATGTACTTGTCCAAATGCCTTTTAAATATTGTTAATGTAAATGTCTCAACCACTTCCACTGGCAGCTCTTTCCATATAAGAACCAGCTTCTGTGTAAAAAAAGTTACCCCTCAAGTTTCCTTTTGTTTTTTTTCCCTCTGACCTGAAACTGATATCCACTAGTCCTCGAATCCCCACCATCTTGGGAAAAAAAGACCAAATCCATTTACCGTATCTATGCTTCCCATTAATTTGAGCAGTTTTAAAGCACCCCCTCAGTTTCCTCTGCTCAAAGGAAAATGTCCACCTTGTCCAACCTTGTCCATTGGGTCCTGGCATGAGTCTTGTATATTTCTTCTGCAAACTTGCCAGTTTAATAACATCCTTCCTGATCAAAACGGAACACAACACGACAAGTGCGGCCTCGCCAACGCCCTGTATAACTCAAAGTTACTTGCTAACTTCTGTACTCATTTCACTGACTGATGAAGGCCAGTGTGCCAAAAGCCTTCTTCACAGCACCTTCAACCTGTGACTCTACTTTCAGACAAGAGTGCAACAACAAAGCCCCTCTGTGCCACTACACACTTAAGGTCGTATCATTCATTTGCCATTTCTCGGCCCACTTCCACAGCTGATCAAGGCCCTGCTGCAAATTCTGATAACTTTCATCACTGTCCTCGATGCTGTCTGTTTTATTGTCATCAGCAAACTTACAATCATGCCTTACAATCATACAAATCATTGATATAGAAAATTCTGAGTCACAAATAAGTAGAATGGATGGCTTTGAGGTATGTAGAGAAGAGGTGTTGGAAATCCTGGAAAAGGTGAAAATAGATAAGTCCCCTGGGCCTGATGGCATTTATCCTAGGATTCTCTGGGAAGCAAGGGAGGAGATTGCAGAGCCATTGGCCTTGATTTTTATGTCCTCTTTGTCTACAGGAGTAGTCCCAGAAGACTGGAGGATAGCAAATGTGGTTCCCTTGTTCAAAAAGGGGAGTAGGGATAACCCTAGTAACTATAGGCCGGGGAGTCTCACTTCTGTTGTGGGCAAAGTCTTAGAGAGAATTGTAAGGGATAGGATTTATGCACATCTGGATAGGAATAATGTGATCAAGGATAGTCAGCATGGTTTTGTGAAGGGCAGGTCGTGCCTCACAAACCTTATTGAATTCTTTGAAAAGGTGACGAAGGAGGTGGACGAGGGGAAAGCACCAAATCTTAGATGTAACCAAATGCCTTCATATTTCTGGCTGCCTGGTTACAGCCAACCTAGGCTCAGGGTTGCAGATGAAACACCAATTCTGTTCATTGTTTTATCGAACGGAATCGTTCTTTTGCATGATCAAGGTTGGTACACTCTCCAGGGAGTCTGATACATTCTAGTCACCATGGTAATTACAATCTTTCCCCACTGCAAAGTTACTCCCTACTTTGACATTTTTCTGACACTTCTAATACTATAAGTCAAGTGGGGTTGGAAAGTTGGAACAGAAAGTTGGAATTGAGTTCCGGAGTCCTGAGATTATGTTGCAGTTGTATAAGACTCTGGTGCGGTCGCATCTGGAGTATTGTGTGCAGTTTTGGTCGCCATACTATAGGAAGGATGTGGAAGCACTGGAACGGGTGCTGAGGAGGTTTACCAGGATGTTGCCTGGTATGGTAGGAAGATTGTATGAGGAAAGGCTGAGGCACTTGGGGTTGTTTTCAATGGTGTAAAGAAGGTTTAGGGGTGACTTGATGATTAGGGGTTTAGATAGGGTTGACCGTGAGAACCTTTTTCCACGTATGGAGTCAGCTATTACGAGGGGGCATAGCTTTAAATTAAGGGGTGGTAGGTATAGGACTGAAGTTAGGGGTAGGTTCTTCACTCAGCGAGTCGTGAGTTCATGGAATGCCCTGCAAGTAGCAGTGGTGGACTCTCCCTCTTTATGGGCATTTAAGCGGGCATTGGATAGGTATATGGAGGATAGTGGGTTAGTATAGGTTAGGTGGGCTTGGATCGGCGCAACATCGAGGGCCAAAAGGCCTGTACTGCGCTGTATTCTTCTATGTTCTATGTTCTATAAAACAAGCAGCAATAGGCCCGAAACCGAACCTGAGAAAATCCACTATTCACAGGCATCCAGGCAGAGATGCATACTTCCACTATTACCCTATGATTCCTACCATTAGAACAATTGGCATGGAATTTGCCAGCTCCCCCGGATTCCAGCGATCCAAACTCCCAGTGCAGCCTACCTTCTCAAAGGTCTTACTTAAATCCATATAGCCTACATCTGCCACTCTGCCCTCACCAACCTCTCTGGTCACTTCACCAAAGAACTCCAACAAATTTGTGAGGCATGATCACACACTCACAAAGCCATGCAATCATTCCATCTTAATAACAATACTTAAAAATGTTATTAAAATATATAATGACTACTCCTAATAAAATCCTGTATTTCGAAATACATGTAGCCCTTTTCTCTCAGAATCTTCTCAAGTAATCTACCTACCACAGATGTTAGGTGTATTGGTCTAAAGTTTCCATTTTTTTTATTTCTTCCCTTCTTGAATAAGGGCTCAACATTCGCCACCCACCAGGCTTCTGGGACCTAACAATAATTCAAAAATATCAGACACGATCTCCGTAATTTCTTCTCTAGCTTCTTGCCGTGCTCCTTGATACAGCTGGTCCGGACCAGGAGATTTAACCACCTTCTTTTATTCTAATATATCCAACACCTCCTCTACTGTGATTTGGGCTGCCTCCAAGATATCACCACTAAATTTCCTAAGCGGCCAAGGATTCCTGCTTTCTATGAATATGTTTGGGTTTCTTTCGGTTAGTGATGTCATTTCGGCATCACGACAGGAAATAACATCATCAACTCAAAGAAACCCAGACATAAATAGAAAGCAGGAATCATGACACTGCTTCTCCTGAGGCCCACTGAAGATTTTACCTAGTAGGGTGATGAAACGTCTGGAAATGAACCTTACAGCTCAATGAGGAAACGTACATCCAGATTTTGATCCTCTAATTTCCGTTTACTATTTGGGGGCCTATAGTACAATCAGAGTAACGTCACCATCGCCTTCTTATTCCTTAGCTCCACCCAAAACATCTCACTGGATGAAACTTCAGTTATTTTACTTCTTATCTTTGCTGTGATCCTCACATTCATCAAAAATGCAACTCCCCTTCCCTCCTTAGGTCACCATTGTCCTTCCTAAAGCACGGGTGCACTAGTACACTCAGCTGTCAGACCTGTCCTTCCCTGAACCATGTCTGTAAAATGTCAAAAATATGCCAATCCAACGTACCTATCAATGCCCTCAGTTCATCGACCTTTCCTGTCAGCCCTCTTGCATTTAAATAGATGCAATTTAAGCCAGCCGATATTCTTTGATCAAAGTCCTTTTCCACCTTGTCAAACATATCATTTCACTTTACTCTTTCTGATTACAAGATATACTTCTAGCCTTGCACATGCTTCCTTGCTGCAGCTGAGGATCACACGCCCCTCTATCTCCCAGCCCCCCAGACAATCTATCTTAAACACTTCCTTGCAACACTAGCAAACCAGCCCGCCAAGATATTGGGCACCCTCCAGGTCATGTGCAACCCGTCCCTCGAGTACAGGTCACCTCTGCCGCAGAAAAGATCCCAATGGTCTAAAAATCTGAATCTCTTTCCCCGGCACAATTCTTTATATATGCATACATCTGCAATGTCCACCTGTGCTGGCTCTCACTAGCAAGAGGCACTGGAATTAATCCAAAGATCATCACTATCGTGGAGCTGGTTTTTAACATTTTTTAACATTCCTACAATCACACCGCAGGACCTCATTTCTAAATATGTCATTTTTAACAACGGCTGCTCCCCGTCCGCCTGACGAATGTTCTGCAGCATCTCGGAGACGTCCTGGATCATGGCACCTGGGGGGTAACATAACCTCCCAGTGGTGCTGGAAAAGCACAGCAGCTCAGGCAGCATCCGAGGAACAGTAAAATCCACGTTTCGGGCAAAGCCCTTCAACAGCAATATAGGCAGAGTACCTGAAGATTGGAGAGATAAATGAGAGGAGGGTAGGGGTGGGGAGAAAGTAGCATAGCGTACAATAGGTGAGTGGGTGAGGGGGTGAATGACTTGACACCAACACTTTTTACAAACCCACCGACTCCCACAGCGACCTGGATTACACCTCTTCCCACACTACCTCCTGCAAAAATGCCATCCCGTATTCCCAATTCCTCTGCCTCTGCGGTATCGGCTCCCAGGAGGACCAGTGCAACCACAGAACACACCAGGTGGCCTCCTTCTTGAGAGATCGCAATTTCCCTTCCCACGTGTTTAAAGATGCCCTCCAACGCATCTCGTCCACATCCCGCACCTCTGACTCGGGCCCCACCCCTCGAAACGTAACAAGGACAAAACGTCCTTCCACAGAACGTCCTGCTCACCTTCCCCACTACTAATCTTCACATAAACCAAATCATCCGCTGACATTTCCGCCACCTCCAAATAGACCCCACGACCAGGGATATATCTGCCTTTCCACCCTCCGCAAAGACTGTTAACTCCGTGACTACCTGTTCAGGTCCACGCCCCCTACAACCTACCCTCCCGCCCTGGCACCTTCCCCTGTCACCGCAGAACTTGCAAAACCTGCGCCCACACCTCCTCCCTCACCTCCATCCAAGGCCCTAAAGGAGCCTTCCACATCCATCAAAGTTTTACCTGCATATCCACCAATATCATTTATTGTATCCGTTACTCCCGATGCAGTCTCCTCTACATTGGGCAGACTGGACATCTCCTAGCAGAGCGCTTTAGCGAACATCTTTGGGACACCCACACCAATCAACCACACCACCCTGTGGCCCTACATTTCAACTCCCCCTCCCACTCTGCCGAGGGCATGGAGATCCTGGGCCTCCTTCACCGCTGCTCCCTCACCACCCAACGCCTGGAGGAAGAACGCCTCATCTTCCGCCTCGGAACACTTCAACCCCAGGGCATCAATGTGGACTTCAACAGTTTCCTCATTTCCCCTTCCGCAACCTCACTCCAGTCCCAAACCTCCAGCTCAGCACTGCCCCATGACTTGATCTTCCAGCCTATCTTCTTTTCCACCTAGCCACTCCACCCTCCTCCCTGACCTATCACCTTCATCCCCTCCCCACTCACCTGTTGTACTCTATATTACTTTCTCCCAACCTCCACCCTCCTCACAATTATCTATCCACCATTCAGGCACTCTGCCTGTATTCCAGATGATGGGCTTTTGCCTGAAATGGGGATTTTACTGCTCCTAGGATGCTGCCTGAACTGTTGTGCTTTTCCAGCTTCACGAATGCAGAAACTAGTTTCCACCATCTGCAGTCTTTTTTTTCCCGAGGTAACATACCATGCTGAATTCCCGTTTTCAGCCACAGGATCACCTGTCGGTCCCTGAATTATCAAGTCTGAATAATTAATTCTGAAGTTATTCTGCTGACATGAGCTACTGGCAATGGGATCCCTTCCTGGAAGAGTTGGCTTTGGATTAATTCCTTTACTTCAGGCAGTGGAGATATTCTGATGAATCATAGTCAGGAATCTTCCATGAATGGAAAAGACGACTGAGTTTTTTTTAAATCTCACACACGTTGCTGTAACGAGGGTCAGGGAAAGAGAAAGGGAGTAATAGACTGTTCCTTTTCTGATAGGTTACATTTGTCCTACTCTAAGTTGAAACAGTAACATAATCAGACCACAAACTGGACCATGTGAGGTCTTCTTGAACTTTGTTTCAACTAAATCATTCATCACATTCTTTGCTCCATTTAGATGCATTATTGTTACTGTCGTGCACAGAAACATTTACTTAATAAAAAATGGCCCGACTTGATTTGAAGTTGTGTTAGTATGTGCCTGCCTAATTTAAAAATACAATTTTAATGTTTTCACAATACCTGTATTAAAATGAATGCGTCTAATTCTTAAACAAATACAGAAATTGCTGGAAAAGCTCAGCAGGTTTGGCAGCATGTATGAAGAGAAATCAGAAATATCTTTTTTTATTCCACTGATCTTTCCTTAAAGCCTGTCTTATATTTAAATTAATTGCCTAGGTTTACTCTCCCACACAAACGGAAAAATCCATCAGGTCTTCACCAACTACACTCTCCTCGTGACCTTATATGGTCAAAAAGAACATCTCTCATTCTGAGGCCTAAATTGTTAATTCGTCATAACATAATGCGTTCATCCCATTAACGAGTAAACCGAAACATCTTTCAAAAGTTTCGCGAGCAATTTCCTCTTTTTCAGTTTCGGGAATGATAACTACAAACAAATAGATTACTTACAGTGTGGAAACAGGCCCTTCGGCCCAACAAGTCCACACCGCCCCGCCGAAGCGCAACCCACCCATACTCCTACATCTACCCCTTACCTAACACTACGGGCAATTTAGCATGGCCAATTCACCTGACCTGCACATCTTTGGACTGTGGGAGGAAACCGGGGCACTCGGAGGAAACCCACGCAGACACGGGGAGAATGTGCAAACTCCACACAGTCAGTTGCCTGAGGCGGGAATTGAACCCGGGTCTCTGGCGCTGTGAAGCAGCAGTGCTAACCACTGTGCCACCTTGCTGCCCACATCAGTGTGATGCCAGCAATGCCCTGTGCTGATGCAGAAAATCATCCCTAACATCATGCATGGAACAGCCTCATTGCACTTAGCTTCCCAATCACTTTCTGCTCTGCAGAGTAACTTGATGCCCTGTATGTGGAAGGACACCAAAATCCCTCTCTACCGCTGAGTTCTGCACTCTGTTTCCATTTAATTTTTTTTTGCTTGTTTATCCTTTTCCCAAAACACAAAGTTCCCAACACCCATGTCGTACTGTATTTTGGTCGAAGGTTTGCTCACTGCCCTTCCATGTCTGCATTCCATTGCAGACTCTCGGTCTCCCCTTGACATCTTACTGAATGTCTAACCGAGTGTATAAACAAACTGAGCTCCAATCCATTCAGCCCATTCATCAAAATCATTAAAATAGGTCATCAATGTGTTGATGACCTCACACTGATGCCTGAGGAATTCCACTTGTTACAGGTTTCCAGCCTGAATACGAGTAATAACCTCTACTTTGCATTTCCTGTCAGCTAACCAGAGCGCTCCTGCTCCTGTGTAACAGCCTAAAACAGTTACATGGCTTCTTCCTGTGCTGTGTAATTCACTCAAACGACTGAAAATTTAGTTTTATTCCTGCGTAACTCCAATGAGGGGCAAAATGGTATTCTCCTGCCTCATTGTGGCGATGCTGAGTGGATGAAAAAGATATTCCTCTCCCTCTGTTACAGTCTCAAGGTGTGAACTGAGAGAACAAGACATGGGGGAGGAGCAGCAGTCGGCCATTTGGCCCCTCGATCCTGCTCCTAAATTTGGAAGGATCGTGGCTGGTCTAATTGTATCTGATCAGCCCTTTCCTGTCTGTTACCAATAAACATTGAATCTTCCATCAATTAAAGATCAGTTAAGGTTAACCTTGAATATCTTCAATGGTCCAGTCTTTACTGTTCCCTGGGGATG
This sequence comes from Chiloscyllium plagiosum, assembly GCF_004010195.1. NCBI lineage: Eukaryota > Metazoa > Chordata > Chondrichthyes > Orectolobiformes > Hemiscylliidae > Chiloscyllium > Chiloscyllium plagiosum. The sequence continues at coordinate 51,097,119 of NC_057736.1, read as the reverse complement.
ACAGCACCACCGATTGCAGAATCCGAAGGAGAAAGGAACAACCTTATGTCAAACTGTAATCTGAGGACCTTTCATTTTAAAGTGTGTTAACTTCATAACAAGTCACCTTCCTTTTTGAGAAATAAGGGAACAGCAAATAGGAACAGACTGATACCATTCTCCCCCTCAACCAATCCCATAATCCCATTGACTCTGTTTAATAAAGTATTTATCAAACGCAGCCTCTGTTGCAGCCTTGGGAAAATCTTGATGCCTTAAGGCAATGAAGCATCACTTTGCTGTTCGATCATGCCTGACATGTTTATCAACACATTTTCCCGCCTTCTCACTGTTACACTTGACCACCATTTTAATAAAAAGTTACCTATCTCTGTCTAAAAGATACGACTGTTGTTGTGTCTCTTTGTATGCGTGTGCATGTTTACGTGTGTAACTGCTTAATAGCAGGTGAGTGGATAGTCATCGAGAGATGTATTTCGTACTGGGAGCAAAAGTATTGGATCCACTTTCGTTTCTGATTTATCTAAATGGTTTACATGAAAATAACAGAAGGCATGATTAGGAAAGTTGCACATGACACGAATATCGGTTATATGTTGGATAGTCGTTCTGTAATGGTTAACAATCTAAGATTACAAAGAGATCATGATCAATTGAATCAATCAGTCATAGAGCTGGACATTAGGGAAAAAGATGCTTCGACTCGTCCAATTCGTCCAAATATTCTAAATTAACTTCGCCCCCTTTGCCAGCATTTTACCCAAAATCCCTCCATTCACATATCCATCCAGATGCATTTTAAATGCTGTAATTGTAACAGCCTGCACGATTTCCTCTGGCAGCTTATTACATTGAAGCACCACCCTCTGTATGAGAAAGTTGTCTTTTAGGTCCTCGCTTAATCGTTCTTTGTCCACTTTAAGCTATGCCATCTAGTTTTGGACTACCCTGGGGAAAATACCTCGATTGTTAACCTATACACGATTTTATAACCTCTCGAAGGTGCAGGCTTGACTGCAATCAACACAAATGGTTGAGCTGTCAGTCACCTTGGGCCTAAACTTTCGAATTCAAGAAGGAAACATCTTTATTTTCCATCAGATAACAATTCTAAAATGATATTAATCGAAATGTTCAGACACATTATAAAACACCTCTATGGCACTTGAATCTAGGGCGATACCATGATACAGCAATAGCCCTAAAGCTGCAACATTATTCTCCTGTGTGTTTGTACATCAGTCTGTTCTGACATGCTGTGACACACCTCTATGACATCAATATTTGAGTCCAGACTATCTGCTTAAGGGACAGGCACACTACCACAATTTCATGAACTGGAATCAAATCCAGAGTTCTGACTTAGAGGCATGAGTGCTGCACACTACACTAGACTGAAAGCATGCCCAGATATTGGGTCATATTTTAAGTGTCAGCTTTCAGGTTTGTATGGACGTATTAAATTCTGGTTAAAGTTTTTGATATTCAGAGGGGACGTCGCTCAATGTTAAACAAATACAAGCTATCTGCCTCAACTGTAGGTTGTTGAGTACATGTGCTCTGCCATCGAGGCAAACTGATGAAGATTTTTCTTTGTTTGGCTATGATTTGCAGATTAAATGGCTATTACCTTTAATTTGTAATATTAGATTAAATTAGATTAGATTACATTACAGTGTGGAAACAGGCCCTTTGGCCCAACAAGTCCACACCGACCTGCCAAAGTGCAACCCACCCATACCCCTACATTTACCCATTACCTAACACTACGGACAATTTAACATGGTCAATTCACCTGACCTGCACATCTTTGGATTGTGGGAGGAAACCGGAGCACCCGAAGGAAACCCACGCAGACACGGGGAGAATGTGCAAACTCCACACAGTCAGTCGCCTGAGGCGGGAATTGAACCCAGGTGTCAGGCGCTGTGCCACCGTGCCGCGCACAAATATTCTGGTAAGAAATCATGCAGATATATTCTGTACTCTGAAGGATCTCTAATACATATTATTACTGAAGAGCAGAGACGACGAAAGAGCTCAATTTCTGGCTAAAAATCATTGGTAACTATTTCCAATCTTTAATATGTAGATTCCCTCTTCCTAAAATCATTCATTGATACAAAGAAACTGTTCAATTTATAGTCTCTCCTTACCCACTCCTCCCTCTGCCTGCGCAAGACAAACCAAGCTCTGGGTCTTTGAGAAAATCAATGCTGTTTCTTGTTGGGCTTCTGGAGGGGGAGGGTCGTTGAAAACTGAATGGGGAGGGTGACAGGGCAGTAACATCACTCACTGGGATGAGGTGTAGCAAATGGATTTAACTTAGATAAAGGTATTCCATTTTGGTGAAAAAATAAGGCTTATACAATGAATGCTGGGGCTTTGGTAGTGTTATAGAAAAGGGGGACCCAGGGGCACAGGCATAATTCTTTGAAGTTTGCAGCAGTGAATGTTTAAGGTTACTTTGCTGCTCAGACCACTGAGTTTAGAAGTTGGGAAGTCATGCCGAGGTTGTGCAGGACATTGCTGAAGCCTCTTCTGTCTTACTGTGTGGAGTCTGGTCGCCTTGTTAAAGGAAGTATATTAGTAAACTGGAGTGGGTTCAGAAGAGATTTCCCAGGGTGTTACCAATAACACCTTCCATCTCTGGAGTCTACCAACTTTTAATTCTCTCCTTTCCAAACCTCCACTCACCCAGCCACATCCCAGATTCAATCCTCCAATCATATGCGCCCTCTGGGGGGGACCTTCCTGTCCATCTTCCTTCCGACCTATCCGTTCCACATGCCTCGCTGACCTATCACTATCACCTGCTACCTCTGCACACCCAGTTATCGCTCATCCCCCTTTCCCCCCTCAGTCCTGAAGACGCGTCCTGCCTGAAAAGTTGACACTCTTGCTTCTCGGGTGCTGCGTGACCTGCTGTGCCTTTTCCACTGCCACGCATTATCTACACTGAATTCCCCAGTATCTGCAGTCCCCATTGTCTCTTCTGGTACAATTCTCTGTTGAAATACCCATGCCGTTTGTCTATTATAACACCACGTTATCTTAGGCACATTTTCTTCTCAGATCAAGGACTGTAGGTGCACTCTCAATTATTTACTCATATCGTAATGCCTGAGCAGAAGGTACAGAATAAATATTTCCTTTTATAAACAGGGAAGCATGTTGATGTTCCAATAAACTTCTGATATTATTCACAAATCCAAGGCAGATTGAATGGCTACACACAATTGATCTACTAACCCCAACATTCTTTCCCTCAGTCATGCTCACATATCTCATCCAGAATGTGTAAATTTTAATCATTGTTTTGAATTTTAATAAAACTGTGTTGAATTGAAAGGAGTTAAGTGGAGTTATTTGTTCAGCAAATGTGATTAATGTGAGTCTCAGTGTATCCTAAACGTGTGCTTGGAAGGTTTGTAATTTCTATTAATTCCGAAATTGGTTCAATGTGTTATCCCATATGATCCGGAGCATCACCTGCAACACTAACAGGGATAAAGAGCTCCAGAGAGAGGGCGAAAAGAGATGTGAATCTGAGTGCATTAGACTGAAATGTTTCAACAATGGATCAGTATTTGAGAGCAATAAACTGGAATGTTCTACACGGATCAGAATCTGAGAACATTAGATTGGAATGTTCAAACAATGGATCAGAATCTGAGAGCAACAGACTGGAATGTTCCAGCAATGGATCAGAAATTGAGAGTATTAAACTGGAATGTTGCAGCAATAGATAGGAGTTTATTCGATAGTCTTTACTGGATTTTTCAGTCTTGGATATCACTAACATGGCGGATCCTCAGTTTGCTGATGGTTATTCAAGGTAGCTACTGTGCCATTCTCACTATTATTGGTACACCTGGTAAGCCATTCTATCTGTCTATTAAACCGGGTTTAATCTGAATTGTTGCACATATTTCTTAAAACTTGGAAAGGTGGAAGTCAACGTTTTCAGTTCCAATCAAATATTCCATTCCTTACATTTATAACGAGCAAATTACTATTTAAAAACTACTCTCTGATATGGAAGGGGGAACGGGTATTTTATAAAACTCTATAACCTCTTTTAGTCCTGAACAGATTTACACGTATCTTCCTCATTCACTAATCCTATCCATTACCACCATAATAGTATCGCAGTCTCCTCCACAACCCCAGTGCAACTTCTGAATAAACCATCAAATGTGCCTGTGTTAAATCTTGATTCACCTATTTCAATCCCTTCTAACCAACCTTCCATAACAAAATACCTGAGATGTTTAATTTGTTCACTCCACAGAATCTGTCAGATCGGCAGACATTGTATGGTGGTGATGTCATTCACTCATAATCTAGAGATACAGAACAATAATTTGTTGATATTTCATGAACAAAATTGGTGGTATTGAAATGAGACCATCATTATTTGTGAGACAAAATCTAATCTGCTTACCTCATATCCTTTAGAGGAAGTAATGGGTCATCCTTCCCTGGCCAGGTCTTCGAATGAATAAAAAGTGCATGAATGTGTTTGAATATTCACTGTCCTGGAGAACAGCTGAACCAGTCACTCAGTTTAAGTTGGTCTAATTTGTTGGCCTGATTAGGGCTGAACACATCCGCGTGAGAAGAACGAAAGGAAAGATCATTCCCTTCCTCTGCCTGTCCCCATATTCTTACAGCTTGTTTCCGGTCAGGCACCTGACCATCCCCTGTTTGTAAAGTCTTCTTTCTTGCTGAGTCTCTTTCGGGAGTGATGTTCATCTCAATAGACATCTCTGGTGTTGGCTTCATCGATGCTGACATGCAGATGCGACAAACTTTTAATTTCCACATCAGTACTAATTCACAGAAAAAGAATGGCGTTTTATGCCACTGGAAAGAAATGGAGTTTGCAAAGTGAGCAAAAAGAATTATTGATATCAACCCTGCGAGTGTTGTTGAGACAGTATTTTGGACAAATTTTCTCTCCCTTTTAAGGAATGGTCTCCTTGCAAGGGCGTTTCACCAGACTAATCTCTCGGATGATGCTACAATGAGGAATGTATGAAGATTAATCTGTACTGCTGTGAGAAAAGAAGAAATGATTGCATTGAACCTTTGGAGGATGGACAATCACTCATTATATTGGAAATAAGCACTGATATGGTGATAAATTCCATGGTGTTTTTTTCATTCGGGTTACATAATTCTGGACAGTTTAAGTGACTCCGAGAAAGTTCCCATCACTCCACCCGCACGCACCATGTCGATTCAGAGGGGTGGGGACCATTCTTTGAAAACACCCACCCCATAGGCAGGAAGATTGAATGGACTGCCCTTCTTCTTCTTCCATAGTTTAGATGGGCTCCACATTTCCAAGTGTAACCAGCATGTGATACTAAATGCACTCCTCTTTAAACTGTGGAAATGTGCAGTAATTGGAAGAGCTATTACATAAATGTTTATGAATCTTTAACAGGCACAAACGTAAATGCTGTCCAGGTCTTGCTGCACATTGACGCAGACTACTTCAGGAGCTGAAGGGGGACAAAATGTCCTGAATATTGTGTGATTTTCAGTGACTATCCACACTTCCAAACTTACGTTGGGTGGGGAGCAGTGGGAAGAGGGTAGACATTGATGAAGTAGCTGAAAGTATTTGTGCCGAGAAGGCTAACCTGAAGATCTCCAGCAGAGATGTTTTGGGACTGAGATGATTGTCGGCCACCAACTGCAAACATCTTCCTTTGTGCTCTGAAAAACCCTAACCAGTGGGGAGGTTACACCTGTTTCCATTAAACTTAAGTAAGATAGCACGTCCGATTCCATCCTCAGTCAAATACTGACTGCAATTTTCCTGGACGTTCTGTTACTGAATGTCGCAGTCAAAGACTGCAAGATATTCTCTGAACCATCTCTGGGTGAGGTATGGAGGCTGTATTCACAGTGAATCTGGGTCTACACCAAGAAAAACAACTAAAGCACAAGTTGCAGAAAGTAGACGCTCTGTAAAAAGACGAGAAGTGTCTTACGAACCCAGCCTGGATTTTCCAACCCACACCAAACCATTTTTGATGGACTGAATGAGATCCTGTGTTACTGTGGATCACGTTGTTGGAACAAGTAGCCTCCATCTGCTCCTGCGCAGGAGGTTGGAGGGGTTGGATAGAACATAGGAACACAGGATTGAGGAGCAGGCATGCCACTTTTCCACTGCTCCATTAGGCACTAATATCATAGCTGATCTGATAGTGGTCTCAGCAGTACCTTCCAGTACGTGCACTATTTTCCAACATTCCCTTGTCCCTCAAATGTTTAATAAGCACAACTTTGAATAAATGCAAACACTCAGGCACAACAAAGGTCAGGGGAAGGGAATTCCCACTTAAACAGCCTTTTCAGAATCTCCTGTTCGTACTAAGACCAATTTTGGAGGGTCATCGATGCCTTTTCCAGAGACACTCCTCCACTGGCTACAAAAAAAATAAATGTAACCAGTTTAGTGATGTGGCCAATGATAGTGGCACTAGACTGTGACATTTTCCAGAAAAAAATGTGAGACACATGAAGTTGAACTCATGAAAAAAGGATATATTGCCCCCAAGTGTTATTTTTCCTTTGAAACTATTCTGCTTACGCAAACTGCTGGCGATGGGATTTCTTGCCGGATCAATTGGATTTAGCTCTATACCTTTTGCTTCGGAAATGGAGATAATCCAATGGATTCTCATCAGGAATCTTTCCCGAGTGGTAAAGATAACTCAGGGATTTTCTGCTCTCAGACTTTATTGTCAGAAGAAACAAAGTAAGAGAGAAAGAGCAATAGGCTGCTTCTTCCCAGGTAGGTAAGATTTTTCTCCTTCCCTATGTTAATCCATACAATAATGAAGTCAATACCAAACTGGACCATATGCGATCTCCTTGAACATTCTGTCGAAAGGAAGATAACAGATAGGTGCATTACGACTGCTGTACGCAGTGCACACAGTGCCTTTCATTAGCAAAAAAATGTCAGTCCTCGGCAATTTGATGATATTTCTATTTGTTTCTGCTTAATTTTTAAAATTGGTTGATGTCTCCATAATATGTGTTAATGTCAATACACGTTATACAAAAATGGATTCTCTAGATTTAGTCTCCTTAACAAGAAAAAAAGTATGTATCCAGCTGATGCACTTTTCTGAAAATCATGTGTGGATCATTAAGATTTCTCGTTTCAAACCGAAAAAGGTATTCCCCCATAACAAAAGGCCTTCATTCTAGGCATGAGTAACGGGAGACATCTTCAAAAATCTTCTAAAAGTCTTTTTTTTTATTTAGGGAATAAAAGTAGAACACTGTGAATCAGATGTTGTCTGAGCAATGCTCTGCACCGATGTTGTGAAGCATTCCACATTAAACCTGATATCGTTCGCCAGAAACAGCATCATTCCATTTACCTTCCTAATCACTTACTACATCTGCACACTAGCTTTATATGATTCATGCACTAGGAAGACGGAAACCGTCTGTATGACAGAGTTCTGCAAACTCCCTCCATTTAAATTGTTTCCTGCTGCTTTATCTTTCATACCCAAACAGGCAACTCACGTTATACTATTTCTGCTGAAGGTTTGCTGAATAACTTTTTCTATTTATATCAAATTGCAGGCTCACGACATCCATTTGAAAATATATTGAAAGACCCTCTTGGTATATCAGCTAATTAAGCTTCAAGCCATTCAGTCCCCTTCTTCATACCGTTGATACAGTTTAAAAATGTGTTGCTGGAAAAGTGCAGCAGGTCAGGCAGCATCAAAGGAGCAGGAGAATCGACGTTTCGGGCATAAGCCCTTCTTCAGGAATGACACAGTTGTTGAACATTCATGACCCACACTGATCTCTGAGTGACAATACAATTTACAACTTTGCAAGCTGAAAATAAACATTTATCTCTACTCTCTAAATCCTGTTAGTGACTGGTTTCCTGTTCCTGTGTAGCAGCCCAAGCTAGTTGAAAAGCCTCCTCCTGTGCTTTGTAATGTACTCAATGGACTGAATGTCTCTATTTCTATGCAACTCCTACGAGGTACAGAATGGTCTCCTTCCATCTCATGGTAACCTCCCATCTCATGGTAACGATCCTGTCTGGTTGAATGGGGTGGTCCACTACCTCTTTAACAGCCTGCAGGAGTTGATTGAGGGGACAACACATGGGGTTGGGAGAGCAGTATATCTGTAACAGTCTCGAGGGGTGGATTGAGGGAACAATACATGGAGTAGGGGCAGCAGTATATCTCTGTAACAGCACAAATTGTCGATTGAGGGAACAACACATGGGGTAGGAGCAACTGTTGGCCATTTGGCGGCACCATTCAGAATGCTCATGGCTAATCCGATTTTGTCTGACAATCCTTCTCCAGTCTGTTCCTCATAAGCATTGCCTCTCCTTTCCAGCAAAGATCAGTGGAGCACAGCCTTGAAAATCTTCATTTACCGAATCTTCACTGCTCTCTGAGGATGAGGACACCGCAGATACCACAACACTAAAGTGAAAGGGTCACGCATATTACATTGCGGGACCCATTACTTCAAACTGTGTTAACCTAATATCAAATCACCACCACTTTTGAGACAGAAGGATACAATTATTAGGAATAGACATAAAACGTCTTGCCATCCAAACCTGTCCCATATTACCACTAACGTTTTCCAATCGAATATGTATCAAACTCATTCTCCACTGCAGTTTCGGGAGGAGAATACTAGATAGCATAACACCATAGTAGAAGAAATAGACCATTCAGCCCATCGATTCTGAAAGAGCATTTAATAATGTCTTATATGTTTCTCAACATCATTCTCCTGCCTCTCCCTAGACCCCTTGATCCCCTTATAAATAAAAATCTGATCTATTTATGTCTTAATGAAACTAGTGTGTGCCTTCATGTATCTGTGTGTGTGTTTCTGTATACTCATTGTCTGTGTATTTGTATGTCTCTATCTATCTGTCAGCGTATCAGCCTGTGTCTTTCAATCTGTTTGTGGTCTATTTGTGTGTGACTGTATCTGTGTATTTCTTCGTGTGTGTGTGCCAATCCCTTTGTATGTATTTTGTGTGTGTTACTACATTGGGGTGTTAACAAATTTTTCTGTCCAATTCTATGTGTGCACGTCTGTGCAGTCAGGTATCCATTCTTTTAGGAGTCAGAAAAGTAATGTTGGAATTGACAGTGGGTTTAACGTGAGAATTGTATTTCACTGAATATTGCTCCTTACTCAATTGGTGGGACATACATGTTTGAGGATTTCCTCACAAATCGTCAAGAACCTCTCTGGCTAGTACCTGGAACCTTCCCACATGACAATGGAGGGGGAGTGTGGTGGGAGGTTGGTGAGGGAACGGATATCGGGTATTCCAACACCTTCCTTGGCACTTTCTGTCCTATCCCAGGCTGTTTCTCTTGGAATGCAAGAAAGGGAAGGAGGGAGTGAGGATGGCAGTGGGTGGCCCTGTTTTAGTGCTGTTGTAGGTGCAGGGGAGAAATGGTGAGGTGCCTGGTAGGAGCCAGTCCACAGTATTGTATCCATAAAGTGTCATTTCTGTGGGCGTAATGCAGAGGCGACAGAGAAAGTGAGGGATGGAAGGTGCTGAATTTCAATAGTGAGAGTGGCAGTTCCTGAGCCTTATTTGGAGATAGGGGTAGGTGCTACAACAGATGTGCAGTGTAGAGCACATGTGCGGGAGCAGGGAGAAAACAGTGACTGCTATCTTGACAGAGCGGGGAGTGTATTAATGTTTGCCCTTTATTGCTGAACATTTCTCGGATCGTTTCAGGGTCGAGGTGAGCCTCAATGAGCATTTTGTCCAAGTCCATCACTAATACCACCACGGCTCTCAGCTTCCAAAGAATCAGTTTGGGTGGACCTTACAAATTGCATAGTTAACAAAACATTGCTTTGTTCTACATCTAAAACAAAGCTAGAGCACAAAATGTGTGCATCATATGTTCTGGAATGTAGATATGCAAGTATTGTGGGTGCTGCATTACTATTGTATGGTGTCAAATTGCATTGAAAAAGAAATTTCAAAATTGTATATGAGATGGGTTGAACAGTGTGTTGTGAACCAAACTTGAGAGCAGGTTTTTGGGATTTGGTGCTGTGTGGTCGGCAAGACTAAGTAATAACATTGCTCTGAAGCAGCTCTCTAGGAATAGTGACAGTAATATTTTGCATTTTAAACTGCATCTGCACACAACATTGAATGTTCGAAAATTCTGGTCAAACATCATGGAGGCCTGGAGGCTACAGGGTCAAGTTAGCTCCAATGAATTGGGAAATTACAACACAATGTTTAGTGGTAGACCAGCAATGGTTGTTAGAGCCATTGAGTCCAATAGCACGGAGACAGGGTCTTCGGCGCAAAGTGGTCCATTCCAACCAAAATTTCCATTCATACTAACCTCATTTCCCTGCCATTGCTTCCTCCCAAAACATTCCTACCCATTTCTTTGTCCAAATGCCTTTTTAGGATGTGTAATGTACCCACTTCAACTACTTCATCTGTCACTCATTCCATATATGTTCCACCTTCTGTGAAAAGACGTTGCTCCACAAATTCGCTTCTTTTATTACTCCTGTAACCAGAAAATGATGCCCTCTCGTCTGTGATTCCCCAACCCTGGGGGGATAAATACTGAGTGTATTCACTTTGACCATGCCTGTCATGATATTATGTACTTCTATAAGACTCCCCCTCAGTCTCATATACTAAGAAATGAGAAGTTCCAGCTTGCCCAACCTCAACCTATAACTCAGCCCAATGAGTCGTTGGCAACGTCTTTGTAAATTCCTTCTGCACTCTTTCCAGTTTACTAACATCCTTTCTGCAGCAAAGTGAACATAACTGAATGTAACACTACAATTGGGGCCTCACCAGCATACTGCACAACTGCAACATAACTCTGCAACTTCGATATTCAATGGCCTCATGGATGAAGGCCAGTGCGCCAAAAGCCTTCTTCACTGCCCCGTCTAACTGTGACTCCAATTTCAGAGAACCATGCACCTGAACTCCAAGGTTCCACTGTTCCAGAACAATCCTTCAGGCCCAAGTACTCATCGTGAAACTCCGACGTTGATTTGACTTTACAAAATGCAAGACCTCATACTTTGCTATATTAAATTTCATTTGCCATTTCTCGGCCAACTTCCCCAGCTGATCGACGTACCACTGTAATTTCTGAAAACCATCCTCTCTATTCACAGTACCAATAATTTTGGTGTCATCTTCTACTTTACAAATTATGCTGTGTATGTTCTCATTCGGTTTGCCAGCTTCACTTTGATTTCTTGTGATCTAGCCTTTCAGAAAAGACTATCATGTGGAGCCTTAACAAAGGTCTTACTGTTATCCACATAGACTACTTATGCCACCCTGCCTTTGTCAGCGTTGCTGGTCACTTCATCAAAGACCTCAACAAATTTGTGAGCCATGATCTCCCATGCACAAAGCTGTGCTGACTGCTGCTCATCAAACCCTGTTTTTCCAAACGCATGTATATTTATCCTCTCAGAACCTTCTCAAGCAACGTACCTATTACAGATGCTTGGCTTCCTGATCTATAGTTCTCAGATTTTAATTTGTAGCTTTTCTTGAAAACGGGCACACCATTCACTACCCTCCAGTCTTCCAGGACATCAGCAGTTGGCCAGCGATGATGCAAAATTGTCAGCCTGGGTACGCTCAATGTCTTCTCTGTCCTCTTTCAGTGTTCTTAGATACACCTGGTCAGGACAAGGAGATTTATAGAAATGCTGCAAGTCTGAAACATGCATCTGTGTCTTTCAGATACAATCATGGAAGAAAGGGTAAGTGGCTTAATGACGGTTAATATAACAAATTAAAGATTATATTAATCATAGGAAGTAACTTCAGAAGAATTCCAGATATTGCGGTAACCTGAGATTTCTCAGTCATTTATGTTCCAGAAAAGGAGGCTCATGAAACGGATAAGGAAATCAAATAGAGAAAATATACACCAACTAACAGGAAAACAAAGATTACATAAATTGACAATTTATAGACCAAAGAAAGCAAAATAAAAACAGTTCAAATGTAGAAGTGTGTAAGCAGGAGAGGAAAATTCATTGTGGAGAACAGAGAAATGGCCAAGAAAATAATCAGTTATTTCGCATCTGTCTTCATGGAAGAAGATCCAAAAAATCTGAGAATCCAGCTTCTCGTGGACTCCACATGGTCTCTTCATTTCTCGAGAACGAAGGCCAGAGAGCTGCTGTGAAGCTGAGTGATACCATTTCAAAAAAACTTACCTGGGGTGGCGGGGGCTCAATTTGTCAAGAGGTGGCAGAGAGGACGAGAGAGCTGCTGGGAAGGCGATTGAAACCGTTTAACAAAACTTAACACTGGCGTCAGGGCCTAGGTAAGAGTGAGAACCAGAGAGCTGCTGGGAAGGTGAATGAACCCGTTTTATTTGGGTAGCAGCGGAACCCGAGACACCACATGTGTAGTATCTCACACCAACCCTTCTCCTCTAACCAAAAAGATGAACTCTGTTCTGAGTTGATCCAATGAGGTTTTTCTATTTCCTGATTTTTACTGTTTTTTCGAGTTATTTCATAAAAATAACTTTCCTTACTCGTTTATGTAAGCGAAGACTAAAGTTTGATTTTAGGTTAACGATGGCAGGAGTGCTCAGACCCGCGTTATACTTCTCTGACTCAATGTGGGAGTTCAGGGAATCAGCTGATGACACTGGCTCCTTCACATGCAGTTTCAGCTCTTATTGGACTGCATAACGGCTCTGGAGCTGCAGATAGACTCACGATGCTGAGGAGATTTTGGATAGCATGTTTAGTGAATTGTCAAACCGCAGATTAGGAATGCTGATGGAGAAAGGGAATAGGTGACCAAAATGCAGAGAAAGAGCAGTTGTCAATGCAGTTGTCCCCTGCCTCATGGTCCTCCAAAAAGGTATGCGATTTGGATACTGTTTGGAGAAATATCTCACCATGGAAAGGCAGCAGCAGCCAGGTTACTGGCACTATGGCTGTCTCTGCTGTTTAGAAGTGCAGGAAAAAAGTGGCACGGCTATTGCCATCGGGGATTCAATTGTAAGGGGAGTAGCTCGGCCATTCTGTGATCGAAAAACAGACTGCCGAATGGTATGTTGCCTCCCAGTTGCACGGGTCAAGGATGTCTCGGATCGGCTGCAGAACATTCTCAAGGGGGAGGGAGAACAGCCAGTTGTGGTGCTGCTTATAGGCTCAAACGATACAGGTAAAAAACAACGGGATGAGGTTCCATAAGCAGAATTTGTGATATTAGGAGCGAAGTTTAAACTAACGTGGTAGGGAGTTGGGAGCCAAATGAGGTTAGCAGACAGTAAGGAAGCAGTAACTAAAGTCTGTAAGGAACTCGTTAGTGAAGTCAACATGGCTCAGTGGAATAGCAGACAGGGTGCAGATAATGAAAGCAAAGGTGCTGGTGGTCTGAGCTGCATTTGTTTTACTGCAAGAAGTATAGTACAAGTATAGTAGGTAAGGTGAATGAACTTAGGTCTTGGAGTACTACCTGGGGAGCATGATGTCATTGCTACTACTGAGACTTCGTTGAAGGAAGGGCATGATTTACAGCTAAACATCTCAGCATATCGATAGAGTGGAAGATAAAAGGAGAGGAGGAGTAGCTGTGCTGAAGGAGGGCACTATGGAGGACTTGAGCAGTGAGGCAATATGGGCAGAGGTCAGAAATAAGACGGGTGTGGTAACAATGTTAGGGCTCTTCTACGGGCCTTCCAACAGCGAACATGAGATAGAGGTAGAAATATGGAAACAGATCATGGAAAGAAGTGGGGGAATAAGGTGGTGGTGATAGGAGATTTTAATTTTCACATCATTAACTGGGATTCACTCAGGTCGAGATGGAGTATCTAGGAGGGTTTTCTAGAGCAGTATGCGAAAATCCCAACTCGGTAAGGGGCCATACTGGACCTGGTAGTAGGAAGTTACCCCGGCCAGATGGTTGATGCTTCAGTAGCGGATTGCTTTGGGAATAGCGAACACAATTTCAGAAGTGGTAGAATACACATGGACAATCATGAGAGTGGTCCGAAAGGAAGAGGGCTACATCGGGGAAAGACCATCTTTACCAAGATTCGACAGGAGGTTGGGAATGTAGATTGGGAGCAGCTGTTTGAAGGTAAATCCACAATTGATATGCGAGAGGCTTTCAAAGATACACTAATGAGGAAAATATGTTCCTGTGAAAATTAGGGATCGAATTGGCAAGGTAAGAGATCATGAATGACAGAAGAAGGGGGTGGGGTGTAGGTTCGCTTGCTGAGCTGTAGGTTTGATATCCAGACGATTCATTACCTGGCTAGGTAACATCATCAGTGCTAACCTCCAAGTGAAGTGAAGCTGTTGTCTCCTGCTTTCTATTTATATGCTTGTGACAGGTGAATTTGTGAGACTAGCTAAGAGGAAAAATGAAGCATACATAAGGATTACACGCCTGAAGACAGACGAAGTTTAGGAAGAAGATTGGGAATGTAGGTCCAGTGTGAAACGAGGACTAAAGACCCGTAAAAGTGGTCAAGAGATATCTCTCGCAAGCAGAGTTGAAGAAAATTTCAAAGACCTTTTTTCATATGCAAGGAGAAAGAGGCTAACTGGAGAAAGGGTTGGACCACTTAACAAGAAAGGAGGAAAGTTTTGCGTGGAGTCAGAGAAAATGGATGGGGTTCTTAATGAGTAGTTTGCATCGGTATTCACTGAGGAGTGGGACATGGCAGTTGTTGAGGTTAGGGATAGATCTTTGAGTTGGTCAAGTTGGCACAAAGAGGGAGGACTTTCTTTGTTATTCTAAAACGCAATAAGGTAGACAGGTCCCCAGGGCCAGGCGGGATCTACACCAGGTTACTGAGGGAAGCGAGAGAGAGGAAATAGCTGGAGCTTTAATAGATATCTTTGCAGCATCCTTGAAATCGGGTGAGATCCCAAAGGACAGGAAAATTGCTAATGTTGACCCCTTGTAAAAGAAGGGTAGCAGGGATACTACATGCAATTACAGACTGGTGAGCCTGTCGTCAGTGATAGGGAAGCTGCTGGAGTAGATAGTGAGGGATAGGATCTATTCCCATTTGGAAGAAAATGGGTTTATCAGTGATAGTCAGCACGGTTATTTGCAAGTAAGTCATATCTTACAAACCTAATAAAATTATTTGAGGAGGAGACGAAGTTTATTGATGAGGGAAGGGCTGTAGATGGCATATACATGGACATTATTAAAGCGTTAGTTAAGGTTCCACATAGTAGGCTAATGGAGAAGGTGAAGTCGCATGGGGTCCAGTGTAATGGAGCTAGATAGATAGAGAACTAGCTGGGCAACAGGAAACAGAGAGTAAAAGTGGAAGTGAGTTTCTCCGAATGGAGACCAGTGACCAGCAGTGTTCCACAGGGATTCGTGCCAGCATTACTGTTGTTTGTGATATAAATAAGTGACTTGGAGGAAGCTTTCGGTTGTCTGATTAGAAAGTTTGCAACTGACACGAATATTGACAGAGTAGCAGATACTGAAGGGGATTGTCAGAGAATACAGCAGAACCTGGATAGATTTGAGAGACGGGCAGAGATACGGCAGATAGAGTTCAATCCGGGCAAATGCAAGGTTGTGCATTTTGGAAGATCCAATTCAAGTGCGAGAAGTAGATGTAAAAGAAAAGTCCTCGGGAAAATTGACGGACAGAGAGATGTGGATGTTCAGGTCAATTTTTCTCTGAAGGTGCAACAACGTCATTAAGTGGTCAAGAAGGCATACTGCATACTTTCCTTCATCGGATGGGGTTTTTAGAACAAGAGTTAGCAGTTCATGTTACAGTTGTCTACAACATTGTTTCGGGCACATTTGGAAAACTGCGTACAGTTCTGGTCACCATATTACCAAAAGGCTGTGGATGCTTTGGAGAGCATGCAGAGGATGATCACCAGGATGTTGCCTGGTCTGGACGGCGCAAGCTATGAAGAGAGGTTGAATACAATAGAATTATTTTCATGAGAAAGACAGAAGTGGGGGCTGGACAATATTCTGGTCAACAAAATCATGAGAGGCATGCAAAGGCATGCAAGAAGTTTTTCTTTTCCCCAAGACTGCAGAACATAATTACTCGGGGTCACGAGTTCAAAGTGAGAGGGAAAGTATTTTTGTAGAAAATGGTGTGGGCCTGGAACGCATTTCCGACGGAGTTGGTAGAGGCGGGAACAATAGTTTCAGTTAACATGCATTTAGACAGATACATGATAACCCAGGGAGCAAAAGGATACAGATTCTTAGAAAGTATGCGGCAGGTTTAGACAAAGGATCTGGATTGGCACAGGCTTGGAAGGTTGAAGTCCCTCTTCCTATGCTGTAATTTGCTTTATTCTTTCTTCTCTTAGTCCGAGTTTATAGTCAACGCATTGTTGTGGTCGGCATACTTCCTGGTGTTGGCCATCTCGTCTGAGTTTATAGATCAATGATCTGCTGATGTCTGCACTGCTTCCCATACTGAAGAGGCAGGTATCTGAAGGAATACAGCAAGCCAGGCAGCATCAGGAGGTGTAGAATTTGACGTTTCGGATGTAACCTACTTCAGGAATCTTGTAGAAGGGTTACACCTGAATTGTCGACTTCTACAACTCGTGATGCTGCCTGACTTGCTGTGTTTTTCCGGCTTCCTGCCAGTCTACTTTGGATTCCAGCATCTGCAGATTTTTTTCTGTATCTGTCCCAGCTTTCCATACTGGGCAGATGTCTAGTCTAGGTTTAAGGATCAATGCTTAGATATGATTTGTATCGTGTTATACTCCGGACAGATTTCCAGGTTCTATTGACAAGTGCAATGTTTCTGCGTAATGTTCCACTCTAGACAGATTGCTGATAGTGCTGAGCAGTACACTAGCCTGATGCATGCAGTATCCCATGGTGAACAGATTTCACCTCTGTGTTTATGATGGGCTGGTTCTGTGAGGTAGATTGAGAATATGATGTAACTTACCATTTCAGCTGGTCTGGAAATATCTTTAGTTCTCATTCTCACGAATGGACCATCCGTCTCTCACTCCATTAATGTTGCAGTGTGCCCATGCACAAGACATCATTTTGGTGAATAACGACTGTCCTGGCAACAGCCACAGCCATTTCGTTCAGAAGCAGTCATCCATTCCCATCGTCTTCGGGTCTCCACGTTGAAAGGAATTATGACCGCTCAAATAAAGGCCATCCCCTTGGTACACGTCTCAAAACACCCTCCCCTTCACCACTCCCCACCGCTAATCACACATCAAAATATCTCGTGTCTACTGTGGCCAATGGGACCACTGGAAACATCAATGGAAGAGCATCAAGAAGACGGAGCGAGCACTTCCCATGTATGAATGTGTCAGAGTAAAACCTCCAGAACTCAGTTTTCCATTAAGTCTTGTAATCCCACTCCATTTAAGTAATATATTGACGTTTATTCTTCCTGAAAAAGATCAAAGGTTCACTGTTTCCCACGTTATATTCTATCTACTAAACTTTTGGCCCTTGCTTAGTCATTGACAGATTCTCTAACTTCTCCTAATAACTTCAGTTTTTTTCTATCGTAGCGTAATTTTAAACTTAGTACGCGTGTGTTCCATTTCCGGAAACCATTGATATTCGTTGCAAATCGTTGGGGCTCTACCATTGCCCACTGTGCTAATGCAATCATTAATTTGTGTTAAACTGATATAGACTGATTTATCCCTAATTTATCCCTGTTTCTGGCTCAGTAACCAGTCCTCCCCGTATTCCTGCGTGGCTGTTTTTTATAAGATGAATGATCCCTTCTATTTCCTGTGTAACAGGAATGAGAGATTAAAAGATCTGCTCCAATTGCTGAGTAACAGGCTCGAATGGGTGAGTGGCCTCATTCTGGTCCTGTTTAAAACTCTCGTGGGTTGAATATCCTGATCATTTATTTGTAGTTGTTTCTGCTGCTGAACATTTTGGAACCACCAGTGAACAGTCCACTTCTGAAATGTTTGATGCTGTAGCTGCTGATAGCCTGATGTGCCTCATGGATGCCCAGTTTCCATTTGGTCGGTCCTTTAGATGTATGTCCTAATTCGCAGGATTTCGTGCCACATAACACAGTGGGCAGCATCTTCAATTAGAGGCTGAGACATTCCCTCCACCAGGACTGTGTGCTGCCTGCTCAGTGACAGATTCCATCTGTGACAAGTAGTTTGGTGAAAATGTTTCCCTGTTGTTGGTTTCCCCATCACTTCTCACAGTCTGGCTGCTTTGTATTTGTGGCCTCGCCCTGCTAAGTCGGAGCTGAGCCTGTGGAGGCACTCTTGGTGATGGACATTGAAGTCCCACATCCAGGGTACTCTCTGTGTTCTTGTCACCCTCAGTGCTTCCTCCAATTCATATTTAACATCGAGGGGAACTGAGTTATCATCGAGGGCTGGTAGAGAGGGCAGTAGATGTCCATCTTCAGGCGATTTCCTTGACCTTCTCTGGCTGTTACCATGGAATTTGCCGAGTTCTGGACTCAAAGTCGGGGAAAACTAGGGTTACACCCTTCCTGAATCTATCCCACGGTGTCCCCAACACTGGTCTGTCCTGCCGGTGTGACAAGATATACTCAAGGATGTTGATGGGGCTTCACAAAAAAATGCCATCATGACTGATTCTGTAAGTATGAAGGTTTCAGATGGGTTCCTGACCGGCACAATATGAGAAATAAAAGTGACAATGGATTCGGCAATAATGTGTTAAACTGGTGTAGGAAA
Organism: Chiloscyllium plagiosum; assembly: GCF_004010195.1. Classification (NCBI taxonomy): domain Eukaryota; kingdom Metazoa; phylum Chordata; class Chondrichthyes; order Orectolobiformes; family Hemiscylliidae; genus Chiloscyllium; species Chiloscyllium plagiosum. Next base: position 51,078,339 of record NC_057736.1, on the reverse strand, counting down.
CAATCCGTCTCAATGTGTTTTATATTGTCAACAGGGATTGAGGAATGGATATCATCATTGCAGAGACATGGTGACAGGATTGTTTATATTTGCAACTGAGCATCCAGCAACTTTTATTGTGAGGGATGTTATACATCGGTGTGGACTTGTTGGGCCTGAAGAGCCTGTCTGGATTCTCGATTCATACAGCATCCAAGGAGCAGAAGATTCGAAATTTCGAGCGTAAGTGCTTCGTCACGACAGGTGGGAGGTGGACCGGGGGCCTGAGAGATAAATGGGAGATGTGTGGGGCTGACTGGATGGGAATTTCGAATCGACAGCCTCCAATCTCAGGATACCCACACTTCCCTGTTCTAGCACCAACCCAAAATTCACAAATCGGACTGCAGCAGCCTTCCCCCCACCCCCACCCCCGCCCCTGCTCCAGCGAACCTACCTGTGCATATCTTGGCACAGTTCTGACCCCCGTGGCCCAGGAACAGACAACCTACGTTCGGGACATCACCCAGATCCTCCATCTCCTCCACAAATTTTATTTCCCCGGCCTCCAATGCCTCATCTTCTCCTTGGACATCCAGTCCCTGTACACATCGATCTGCCAAGACGAAGGCCTCCAAGCTCTCTGTTTCTTCCTCTCACGTTGTCCCCACCAGTATGCTTCCACTGACATACTCATCCGATTAGCTGAACGGGTCCTCACCATCAATAACATCTCCTTCCAATCTTCCCAGTTTCTTCAGGTCAAAGGGGTAGCCATGAGCACCCGTGTGAGACCTAGCTATGCCTGCATCTTCATCCCGTACGTCGAACAGTGAAACTTCCATGGCCACACCGACAGCATTCCCCACCTTTTACTGCATTGTATATTGGGTGTGGGGACTTGCACTCCCTTTTTGATTTTCTTACAAACCTTCTTCTCTGTTTCTGGTTGCACTTCAGTCCCACCCACCTGATCTTTGGGCATCCTGTGCGGAGAGGGGAGGCCAGGTCAGAGGACCTCCTCATGGGTCTGCTCCTGGAGGGGGTCGTTAGGGCCGACTGCCTGCCCCTCTTTCGCGGTTATGTTAGAGCCCAGGTGTCTCTGGAGAAGGAGCACATGGTGTCCACCAACACCCTTGAGCTGTTCAGGGAGTGGAGTGTATTACTTCTCCCTCCAACTCTATTTTGATTTAATCCCCGCCCACCCCTTCACTGTTTGATCATGCAGCATTGCCTTTTGATATGAAGTCACTGCTTGTCACTGGCCACTCGGGTGTTTCCTTTCTTCCTGGTAGTGGAAATTGAATAAAGATTTGTACACCTTGTGTCTTTCACTGTGTCTCACACCTGCACACATACAACATGGGTGCTGGGGAAAAGGGGCAGAAAAAAGACTCATAGGGCCATAGTCATAGGGGATTCTGTTCACAGGGGAGTGGATATTGGTTCTGTGACTGAAAATGAGTCTCCCAGATGGTATGTTGCCTTCCAGGTCCTCGGGTAGGGGATGTCACCGATTGGCTGCAGAGCATTCTGAAAGAAGAGGGTGAACAACCAGTTGTCTTGGTGCATGTAAGCACCAACGATACAAGTAAAAATTGAGATGAGGTCCTGAAAGCAGAATTCAGGGAGGTAGGAGAGAAGTTAAAGAGGAGGACCTCAAAGGTGGTGATCTCAGGATTGCTACCAGTGCCATGTGCTAGCCAGGGTAGAAATGAAAGAATAGGCAGAATGTCCATGTGGTTTGAGATATGTTGTGGGAGGGAGGGGTTCAGATTTGTGGGACTAGTTCTAGGGAAGGTGGGACTGTTACAAATTGATGGTCTACACCTGAACCAGATTGGAACTAAGGTCGTTGGGGGAGTTTTTGCTACTGTTGGGGAGGGTTTAAACTAATGTGGCAGGGGGCAGGGAACCAGAAGAGTAGACTAGTAGACAGTGAGGTGGAAACTAGGGACCATAGGGATCATGAAGTTAGCATTACCAAGGGGAAGAGTAGGCAGAGAGAGGATGAACGCAAAGGAATTGGTGGTCTGAAGTGCATATACTTTAATGCAAGGTGTATAGTGGGTAAGATTAGATTAGATTACATACAGTGTGGAAACAGGCCCTTCGGCCCAACAAGTCCACACCGACCTGCCGAAGCGCAACCCACCCATACCCCTGCAT
>NC_057736.1:51070674-51072622 GCF_004010195.1 Chiloscyllium plagiosum | reverse complement strand
ACATGGAATAGTGTAGGTTAGATGGGCTTCAGGTTGGTATGACAGGTCGGCGCAACATCGAGGGCCGAAGGGCCTGTACTGCGCTTTAATGTTCTATGTTAATTGATTCTGCCTCTACTGCTGTCTGGGACAGTGAGTTCCACAGATCCACAACTCTCTGATAGATGTAGTTTCTCCTCATCTCAGTTTTGAACCTACTTTCTATCACTCTTTCTCTATGCCCTGTTGGTTGAGACTGTCTCACAAGGGGGTGATCACTGCGATCCTTATCAATCTCCTTTAGCATTTTATATACCTCAGTCAGATTTCCCTTCATTCTTCTGAACTCCAGCAAGTTCAAGTCCATTCCTCATACAGCAACCCTGGATGAGAAACAGTGTAAGAGTAAAAGGTTGGAAGGAACAGTGAAAGCACAGAATAATGAATGAGAGAAAAAGAGGAGAGATAGGAACAGTAAAAAGTTGACAATATGAAAATGAGTGAGAAGTTGTGAGAAACAGACAGCGAATGAGAACTTGAGAGAGGGATAAAATGATTACCAAAGGCTTTCATGTGTCATCAAAAGTATCTGTTATCTCTTTTACATCTGGTTGATTAGATAAGATTTGATTCCCTCCAGTATGGAAACAGGCCATTTGACCCAACAAGTCCACACTGACCCTCCGGAGAGTAACCCACCCAGACCAAATCCCCAACCCTATATTTACCCCTGACTAATGCACCTAAACTAGGCAAAAGTGAGGACTGCAGATGCTGGAAACCAGACTCTAGATTAGAGTGGTGCTGGAAAAACACAGCAGGTCAGGTAGCATCCGAGGACCTAACAATATGGGCAATTTAGCATGGCCCAAATCACCTGGCCTGTACATCTTTTGGATTGTGGGAGGAAACCCACGCAGGCATGAGGAGAATGTACAAACCACACAGACAGTCACCCGAGGCAGGACTCAACCCCAGGTCCCTGGTGCTGTGAGGCAGCAGTGCTAACCGCTGAGCCACCATGCTGGCTATAGTGTGATTGATAGCATCAAGCAATAATGTGGTCAGCTACAGTCCCATTTGAATACAGAAGTGTTCAGCATCTTAGTTAGTATCTTGTCTGGAACTTAAGAATTGTTTTCTCTAAGGTATCAAATTTTGTGTTCTATCTGTTACAACTGTGACAGGAGGAATATTGCTGTTGTATATTGTTGTACTGAAGCTTTTCCCATGCTTATGCTGTCAAAGTAGAGGGTTTCTGCATTTTGTGATAAAACAAAGGATTCCCATCTTCTGTGAGTAAAATGGATGATTCCTGCTTTTTTCACAGCTTCTCTGGATATATCCAGAGAAGTGGATAATCACACGTTCATAAATTTCTGTTTCTGTAAGGCTTTGCTAAATGAATCTTGCTGTTCATGGCTTGATAAGACAGATCTTATTGCTTTAACAAAGTTCCCTAGGTGATTCCTTTTATCTGTGATGCTGACAATAATTTCTGTTGTTCCATTGTTTTCTCCCAGACAAGTCACATTGTATGCGGTTCAATTAAATGCTTCCTGCTTTTAAGTAATGGATATCTCACCTTTTCTATGGCCTCCATTATCACTTAACTTTCTTCTTTTATTAAACTTTGTCTGCTGAGTATTCTAAATTCTTCTTTCCATAGAATCATAGAATCCCTTCAGTGTGGAAGCAGGCTATTTGACACATCAAGCCCACACTGCCCCTCCAAAGAGTATCCCACCTCGACCCAAGCCCCTACCCTATCCCTCTAACCCTGCATTTCCAATGGCTAACCTCACATCCTGAGTCACAACAGGCTATTTTGCATGGTCAATCCACCTAACCTGCACATCTTTGGACTATGGGAGGAAACCGGAAGACCCAGAGGAAACCAATGTAGATACAGAGAGAATGTGTAAGCTCACATTCACAGTCACCCGCGGCTGGGATTGTACCTGGGTCC
>NC_057736.1:51065812-51070174 GCF_004010195.1 Chiloscyllium plagiosum | reverse complement strand
CCTGGGGGCTCTGACAGAGACAGGGGGCGTCCACCCTGGGGCTCTGAAAGAGACAGGGGGCGTCCACCCTGGGGCTCTGACAGAGACAGGGGGCGTCCACCCTGGGGCTCTGACAGAGACAGGGGGCGTCCACTCTGGGGCTCTGACAGAGACAGGGGCGTCCACCCTGGGGGCTCTGACAGAGACAGGGGGCGTCCACCCTGGGGCTCTGACAGAGACAGGGGGCGTCCACCCTGGAGGCTCTGACAGAGACAGGGGCGTCCACCCTGGGGCTCTGAAAGAGACAGGGGGCGTCCACCCTGGGGGCTCTGACAGAGATAGGGGGCGTCCACCCTGGGGCTCTGACAGAGACAGGGGGCGTCCACCCTGGGTCCCAGGGATCACTGTCCAAGAATGGCCTCACTCCAAGAGAAATCACCATCAAACACCTGAAGGATCTCACTGAAGTGGCCTTCTCTCAGGCAAAGCCTCCTGGTCAAACTCCCAACCTCGGTCCGCCATCACCCAGGGCATGCCCTGCAACTGGTAGATATTCCAATTCACAGCAACATACAAGTCTCCCAATCAGGAAACAGTGTGACAGGCTTCGCCAAGATATCCTGGGTCAGACCGGAAACAACACTACAGCTCAATCAAAGCTGCAATCCTGATAGGACCATCAGAAATAGGGACAGGAGGAGGCCATTCAGCCCCTTGAGCCTACTCCCCCATTCACTAGGATCCTGGCTGATCCCACATTCCTCACGCCCAGTTTGCTGCCCTTTCCCAGTAACCCTCGATTTCCTGACTGATCAAGAGTCTCTCTCAGCCTTAAATATCCACAAGGACTTTCCCCCACAGCGCTCTGTGACAAGGAGTCCCAAAGACTCTCAACCCTCCAGAGGGTAAAGTCCCCCTTATCTCAGTGTGAAAGCGGCGCCCCCTGCAGGCTCCTGCAGGCAGTGGGTCAGCAGCACCTCCATCACACATGACCTCAGACATGAAACTCTGTCTCTCTCTCTCTCTCTGTGTCTTCCCCTCTCTCTCCCTGTCTCTCTCTCTCTCTCTCCCCCTCTCTGTCTGTCTGTCTCTCCCTGTCTTCCCCCTCTTTCTCCCTATCCACAGACAGTGCCAGACCTGCTGAGTCTCTCTGTTGTTTCTGATTTCCAACATCCGCAGGATTTTAGTTTTCTTTAAGTGCCTGGGGTTTCCTCATGTGGGAATAATCCAGAATGAGGGCTCACAGTTTCAGGAGAAGGGGCGGCAGGTTTAAGTTCAGCAGAAATGACTGCTCTCGAAGGATCATGAATCTGTGGCATTCACTGCTCAGAGTGTGATGGATGCTGGGACATGGAGTAAATTTAAGGAAGGGAGAGACAGATGTTTAATTAGAAACGGGGTGAAAGGTTGGAGGAGGGGACAGGGAAGTGGAGCTGGGGCCAAGATGAGATGAGCCAGGATCGTAACAAATGGCGGAGCAGGCTCGAGGGGCTGATTGGTCTCCTGCAGCTCCAGGATTTGTGTGCTTACAGAATTCCTGCTCAGATTCCTGGCATTTCTCAGACTTCAGCTTCCTCTAGCCTCTACTTGGATGTTCTGACAATAGCTCAGCTCAGCTCAGCTCAACTTGACCTCTGCTCCTGGTAACTGCACCTTGGAGAATGCTCTTTCTTGGGATTTTGTCTCCCACCTGATTCCGGAGCTCCAGCCAAGCCAGTGTTGATGGTGTGTCTCTCCAGCACAGAGACATTAGAAGTTTTCCAAATGTAGGAAACCACTGGCCAATGGCCTTTGAGTTTAACGTTAGCTCTGACATCATGATTCCCGAATCCCAGAGAGTTACACACAGAGTCAACTTGTTTTTAGGAGAGAGAACTTCCAAGATTTAGGAAGTGACAGGCATTTCTCAGGAGGCTAAGGAAATTCTTTCTTCTGTAAATCATTGTCTTATAACATTGTAACACTGTAACACTGTCTTGTAACATTGTAATATTGTACCATTGTAATATTGTAACACTGTCTTGTAACATTGTATTCCTCTCCCTGTTCTACTGCCTGAATGCACTTTGTACAGTATGATCTGCTGGTACTGTATGCAAACCAAAATTTCTCACTGTACTGAGGTACATGTGATAATAATAAATCAAACCAAATCAACACCTGAGCGTGAATCTCAGTCAGAGGTTTCAGCTTTGGGATGTTGGTGTGGGTTTAGGGAAGGACTTTGCCCGTCCCAGTGCTCAGAACAAGCCCCATCATTACCGTTATCTCCATGTGCTTCCCCAACACTGTTTGTATACAGTGAGGACAGAGAGGCATGGATAGGGTGGATAGTCAAGGTGGAAATATCCAATACTAGGGGGCATAGGTTTAAGGTGAGAGGGGGCAAGTTTAAAGGAGATGTGCGGGGCGAATCTTTCACACAGAGGGGGTAGGAATCCACTGCCAGGGGATGTGGTGAAAGTAGAAACATCAGCAACATTTCAGAGGCATTTAGACAGAGCCATGGACAGGCAGGGATTAGCGGGATACAGACCATGTGCAGGCAGATGGGATTAGTTTAGAATGGCATCATGGTCAGCACAGACATGGTGGGCCAAAGGGCTTGTTTCTGTGCTGTACTATAGTTCAATCCCAGCCACGGTTTCAGTGAGGGTTTTAGCCTTCAGCCTGTGGTTGAGGTTAATAAGATTAGCATCAGTGTGACAGCTTATCACCCCACACCTGGGAGAACCTGTCAGTGATGCTGTGACAAAGATAAAGCATCATCTCATAGTACACAGAACATAGAACATTCCAGCACAGTAGAGGCCCTTCGGCCCTCGATGTTGTGCTGACCTGTGGAACCAATCTGAAGCCTATCTATCCTACAGTATTCCATTGTCATCCATAGGTTTATCCAATGACCATTTAAATGCCCTTAAAGTTGGTGAGTCTACTACTGTTGCAGGCAGTGCATTCCACACCCCTACTACTCTGAGTAAAGAAACTACCTCTGACATCTGTCCTATATCTATCGTTCCTCAATTAAAGCTAAGGCCCCTCGTGCTAGCCATCACCATCCGAGGAAAACGGCTCTCACTGTCCACCCTATCTAACATTATCTAATATGTCTCAATTAAGTCAGCTCTCAACCTTCTCTCTAATAAAAACAGCCTCAGTTCCCTCAGCCTTTCCTTGTGAGACTTTCCCTCCATACCAGGCAACCTAGTAAATCACCTCTGAACCCTCTCCAAGCTTCCACATCCTTCCTATAATGCGGTGACCAGAACTGTACGCAATACTCCAGGTGTAGCCACAAGACAATTTTTTACAACTGTAACATGACCTTGTGGCTTTGAAACTCAACCCCTCTACCAATAAAAGCTAACACATCATATGCCTTCTTAACAATCCTATCAACCTGGGTGGCAACTTTCAGGAATCTATGTATATAGAGACCAAGATCTCTCTGCTCATCTACACTGTGAAGAATCTTACCATTTGCCCGGTGCTCTGTATTCCTGTTGCTCCTTCCAAAGTGAATTACCTCAGACTCTCCACATTAAACTCCATTTGCCACCTCTCAGCTTAGCTCTGCTTATCTATGTCCCTCTGTAATCTGCAACATATCTCAGTACAATAGGACCTCTCTGATCGATGCATCATGGAGCAGGAACAAGCTCTGTTCTGTGGAAACAATTCCCCTGAACCAGCAATCTGTCCCCGTTAGTATCTTGAAGAATGAGCTTTAGTCAGGCTCCTGACCTTCCACAGGGAACACCTCCCTGGTGTTTTTGGGGGAATTACACTCCCACAATTTCATACCTGGATTCCAGGATGACATCATGCTTGAAAATGAAGGAAATGATGATGAGGATACAGCCACATGACACAGGCCATTCAGCCCATTGGGTCTGCTTCACCATTCAGTGACATCACGGCTGCTCTGATCATCTTGGCTCCCCTTTCCTGCCGCTCCTCCATAACCCTCGATTCTCTTCCTGATTAAAAATCTCTCTCAGCCTGGAATAGACTGAATGACCCAGCCCCGACAGCCCTCTGTGGGAAAGAATTCCACAGATACACTCCCCTCTGAGAGACAAAATTCCAACTCATCTCTGTCTTCAATGGGTGACCCCTTGGAGGAGGCTTTAGTCAAACATTTCAACTAATCTACTGTCTTACCGTTTACTCCCAGAAAGCTCTCAACAACAGTCAAAGTTGTTTTGAGTTTCCAATGTCATAGTCATAGAGTCATAGAAATGTACAGCATTGAAACAGACCCTTCGGTCCAACCCGTCCATGCCGACCAGATATCCCAACCCAATCTAGTCCCACCTGCCAGCACCCGGCCCATATCCCTCCAAACCCTTCCTATTCATATACCCATCCAAATGCCTA
>NC_057736.1:51053750-51061697 GCF_004010195.1 Chiloscyllium plagiosum | reverse complement strand
ACTGTGTGGAGTTTGCACGTTCTCCCCATGTCTGCGTGGGTTTCCTGCGGGTGCTCCGGTTTCCTCCCACAATCCAAAGATGTGCAGGTCAGGTGAATTGGCCATGCTAAATTGCCCGTAGTGTTAGGTAAGGGGTAAATGTAGGGGTATGGGTGGGTTGCGCTTCGGCGGGTCGGTGTGGACTTGTTGGGCCGAAGGGCCTGTTTCCACACTGTAATCTAATCTAATCTAATCTAATCATAACACTGTCTTATTCCTCTACAAACACTGCCCCAGGTTAAATTAATAGCGATGACTTATATTTTAAGTTTAATCAAGAGACTTATCTCCAAAACATATAATCAAGAAAGAATCCACTATACTCACTACTGCAGCCTTTCTCTTGGACAGACTTAAGACAACAATTAATTTATCTGATTCTGTTCTGTGGACTTCGCCCAACAGGTTCCTCCAAGATTAGTTGTGAAATTCACTGTGTGTTAATTTTCCCAGATGCTCTCCGATGTCTAGCGATACACGAATTCAAAGGCAGTAACTGTGCAGGTTCTCTCTCTCTCTCTCTTCTGCACTGTCCTCACCACGTGCTTCCTTTGTCTGCTCTTCTCCTTTTTAATCTGCTGCTGTTTTGACTTTTTTTTCCCCAAAGTTCCAAAACAATGCAACAGCATATAAAACAGTAATTGCTGCTCCTGGAATTTGAGGAAATCACCTCCAACACCTAAAATACCTCAAATAAAGAGCAACTCTTACAGCCAGAAATCTTTCCTGTCCTGCATCTTGGATTACCCAGAATCCATGTGAGTAACGTTATTTCACAATAACTCGTCCATTTAATGTCGGGTCTGTCCAAGAATTTGTTTCTTTAATGATTCACAATTATTTCTTTAATTCGATAAATTCCTATCTCAATGTTGTTCTGATCCAGTTAAGGGGAGGAATGGCCTCATGATTATATCACTAAATGATTAATCCAGCAACTCACTTGTGAAAACAAACCCCAAGGAACTGTGACGCTGGAAATCAGAAACAAGAGCAGGAATTGCTGGAGAAACTCAGCAGCTCTGGCGGTGCCTGTGGAGAGAAAGCAGAGTTAACTTTTCGGGTCCAGTGACCCTTCTTCGGAACTGGTGGTTGTTTGGACGAAGTTAGTGCAAATGCTAGAGAAAGGCTATGGGGAGGGGGAAAGAGTAACTGACAGATGGAGATGGAGCCCAGAGACAGCGAAAAGCAGCTGGACAGACAGAGGAGGGTAAAGGTCAGCCTGGGACAGCACATAGTCGCTCACGGGGACCATCAGTGACTCACACTAATAGCAGACCATATCTAACAAGGCCTGGTGTGAGAGAACAGATAGACAGGCAAGGGAATGGATAATGGTCAGCATAGCAGACCATATCTAACAAGGCCTGGTGTGTGGGAGTTGGAGAAGGTGCCTCAAGCCCTAAAATTGTTGAACTCAATATTGAGTCCAGAAAGCTTTAGAGTACCCAATCAGTACATGAGGTGCTGTTCTTCCAGCTTGCGCTGAGCTTGGCTGGAGCACTGCAGCATACTGAGTCGGAGATGTTGGCATGGGAACAAAGTGGTGTGTTGAAGTGACAGGCAACTGGAAGCTCAGGGTGATTGTTGCGGACACAACGCGGCTGTCCTGTGGAGTGGTGACCCAGTCTGTCCTTTGTTTCCCGAGTGTAGAGGAGACCACACTGCGAGCAGCCTATGGCCTGGGTTTACACTGGGCTGAGCTGGACTGTTTACAGTGCTGCGTGCAATTTAAATCCATTGAAAGTTTGGAACTCTGAGTCTAATGCTAACCATGACACTGCGGTCGGTTGTTGTAAAAACGTACCTGGTTGACCGCTCCCTCCGGGAAGGAAGCTGCCATACTCACCTGGACAGGCCTACACGTGACTCCACACCCAAGGGGATGTCATTCCAAGATGGTGGTGTGGAGTAGGCAGTGTCCAGGCACAGGTCAGGCCTCGGCCTTATGGTCCACGCCTCCTGTTTCTGCTTTTCTTGTTCTTTGCTTCATGAACTTTTAAAGGTTTTTTTCAGCTTCACCATGTGGAGAGAGTGGGGGAGGGGGGCCTGAGGGGATCAGAGCACAGCAGCTAATGGACCAGACGGTCAGTGAGGTCTGAGGGGAGTGGGATGGTCAGTGGGCCCGGAGGGGAGAGGTAGGGTCAGTGGGGCAGGAGGGGAGTGGGACGGTCAGTGGGGCCGGAGGGGAGTGGGACGGTCAGTGAGGCCGGAGGGGAGTGGGACGGTCAGTGTGGCCGGAGGGGAGTGGGACGGTCAGTGAGGCCGGAGGGGAGTGGGACGGTCAGTGAGGCCGGAGGGGAGTGGGACGGTCAGTGTGGCCGGAGGGGAGTGGGACGGTCAGTGGGGCCGGAGGGGAGTGGGACGGTCAGTGGGGCCGGAGGGGAGTGGGACGGTCAGTGAGGCCGGAGGGGAGTGGGACGGTCAGTGTGGCCGGAGGGGAGTGGGACGGTCAGTGTGGCCGGAGGGGAGTGGGACGGTCAGTGGTCAGCTTTGTCGGTGCCCACTCGAAGGTCAGACATTTTCTCGAATGCGATTTGGTTGTTAACTGAGAGGTTTTGCTGAATGGTCAGTGGTCTGGGGTTCGGTGTGGTCAGTCTGTCACAGATGGCGGTCAGTGAATGGTGAGTCCAGTTGGGGCTGTCCCAGTGAGGGGGGAGAGTGAGACCACGTGTGGAGAGCGTGGAGCGGTAGCAGGCTGGAGAAGGGCTGTCAAGTTTATCCTTTAACTTTGTTTCTGTATTTTCCTGATTTATTCCATGAGGAACTGCGATGTAGAACTGCTCCGGTTTCCTCCCACAATCCAAAGATGTGCAGGTTGGGTGAATTGGCCACGGGAAATTGCCCATAGTGTTAGGTGCATTAGTCAGGGGTGAATGTAGGGGAATGGGTCTGGGTGGGTTGCTGTTCGGAGGGTCGGTGTGGACTTGTTGGGCCGAAGGGCCTGTTTCCAGACTGTAATTAATCTAATCTAATCTCAACACCAAGATCATTAAACATTACAGGGAAAAAAAAGATTCCAGACTTTTTGTTGAAATGTTCTCATTACAAATATCAGAAATAACAACTCCCCCTTTTACCCTCAACAACCTTACACCATAAGGCCACAACATACCTAAGCAGAACCTGGCCATTCAGCCCATTGAGTCTGCTCTGCCATTCAATCCTGGCCTCTGACTCTAGCCCTAGAGAAGGTTACACCCGAAATATCGAGCGCCTCCTGATGCTGCCTGCCTTGCTATGTTCCTCCAGCCTCCTGCCTGTCCATTTTGGATTCAATCATTACTGATATGTTTGTCATCCCCACTCTCCTGCCTGTCTTAAGTACACTCAATGACTTGGCCCACATGTTCACACTCACACGTTCACACTCACACGTTCACACACACACGTTCACACACACACATTCACACAGAGTCTGTCCCATTCAGCTGAAGAAATTCCCCCACCTCTCCGTTCTAAAGGGTGGTCCCTTCACCCTGAGGCTGGGCCCTCGGGTCCTAGTCTCTCCTCCTGGTGGAGGCATCTTCTCCATGTCCTCTCTATCCAGGCCTTGCGGCATTCTGGAAGTTTCAATCAGATCCCCCTCATCGCTGTAAATCGTACTGCACTCGGAGCTTAGTGCAGGTTCAGGCTGTTTCTGTTTTAAATCACTTTGTTCCATTGACATGGGTAGGCCTTGTTTCTTCCCAGCAAACGTCATCATTCACTTAATATCACTGTCTCCCCGAGAGAAAGAGAGAGAGACAGAGAGAGAAAGAGACACAGAGAGATTACATTACATTACTTTACAGTATGTAAACAGGCCCTTCGGCCCAACAAGTCCACACCGACCCGCCGAAGTGTAACCCACCCATTCCCCTACATTTACTCCTTACCCAACACTACGGGTAATTTAGCATGGCCAATTCACCTGACCTGCACATCTTTGGACTGTGGGAGGAAACCGGAGCACCCGGAGGAAACCCACGCAGACACGGGGAGAATGTGCAAACTCCACACAGTCAGTCGCCTGAGGCGGGAATTGAACCCGGGTCTCTGGCGCTGTGAGGCAGCAGTGCTAACCACTGTGCCACCGTGCTGCCCACGAGAGAGAGGTTGAAGTCTGGATCCTGTGAACTGTTTGGAGTCTGCTGCTGGGGTTTAATTCCTTGTAATAAACAGCAATTTGTGTTCAGTACAGAGACCTGGCCAGTGCTTTCGGACAGGACAGGCAACTGGGGATTTCAGTGCATGTTTAAAAATCTTTAATTGTTGTGACAACTCCACAAACAGTGGGGCTTAATTCCTAGTGTGTTACTGTAGGGAGACATAACAACATTCACTCTCACACTCACACTAACACTTTCACACTCACACGTTGACCAAACCAAGATGGTACCGATAAGGGGCGATTCTTTGTGAGCTCTCCACAGCAGATCTCAGTCGTACGTTTCTTACAATTGTTCTGCTCTTTTATAACTCATTCTAAATCTGCAGATCCGAAGATTGACCGATTACTAACGGTGGATCTCCAGCCGAAAGCTAACTTCTCCTCGGCCTGACCTTCCTGACTTCAAGGAAACTTGGAAGTGAGGCCTGACTGGTGTAGGCCCAAACTCTGACCCCATGGTGACCTGACCCCAAGGAGGCCTGACCAGCTCAGGCCTGAACTCTGACCCCACGGTGACCTGACCCCAAGGAGGCCTGACCAGCTCAGGCCTGAACTCTGACCCCACGGTGACCTGACCCCAAGGAGGCCTGACCAGCTCAGGCCTGAACTCTGACCTTAAGGGAATTGGACAATGTGGAAGCTTGACAGAACTGACTCGAGCAGCAGACACCCCTCATTGATGCCAAGGATCGAGCAAAGATAGACACTGTCCCAGGAAATGTGGGGGACAGTCTGGACTGTAGGTGAGACTGAGGCAAGGTGGTTTCCAGGCTTCCCCGCCCCCTCCCCAGTACTCTCCTGGCAAACATTGAGAATAAGATGGACCACCTTAAAGCTGGTCTCACCTTCTAGAGGGAATGGAGAGGTGGTTGGGTGCTGTGTCACAGAGACATTGCTCACTCCTGCTCCACCAGACTGCGCCTTACACCCTGAGGGGGTCTTAATTCATGGATCGCACAGGCTCCTCAGGCAAGGCAAAGGGACAGTGGGATCTGCTTCCTGATCAACATCTCCTGGTGCTCAGACATGGTGACCCTGGTGCCGTCTCCAGTACCTGCCGCGGGAGTTCACCTGCGCCATCCTGACTGTGGTCTGCGCCTCACCCCCACATGGAAGTGAAGTGTGCACTCAGTGTGGCATGCAGCACTACCACCAGTGCTGATGTTTGCTGAACAGCCCGTGGCCTGGATCATCACAGCCAGTGACTTCAACCAGAGACAAAAACACTGCCGATGCTGGAATCCAGGCAGGAGGGTGGGAGGGTACATCAGGAGGTGCAGAAGGCTTCCACCTCCTGGCCTGCTCTGTCCTCCCAGCCTCCTGCCTGGCTACAGTGACTTCAATCAGGCTCACCACCACAAGATGCTCCCAAAATACCATCACCATGTATCCTGTCCCACCACTGGGCTGAACAACCTTGACTATTTCTGGACAACCATCGACACTGCCTACCATTCCATCCCCCCACGGGAACATTGGAAAATCAGATCACAACACTGTGGCCCTCGCCCTCCCGGTTCACAAGCAGAAACTGAAGCGTGAGGACCCAGGACAGAAAGTAACGCAGGGTCAGTCTGGAGGAATGGAAGGGTTTCTGTGGGATTGCTGAGAGTGGGCGGACTGGTCCATATTCATGAACTCAGCAGCCAATCTAAACAAGTACGCCACTCCCGTCAGGGACTTAGTGATTAAGCAGCAGAAGACAGCATGCCAAAGAATTTAATCCGAATGTTCCCCGACCGGAAACCATGGATGAACAGGAGATCCATTCCCTCCTGAGGTCTGAGGAGTACAAGTCAGCTAGCCCTGGTATGGCCTGGGTAAGGCCATCAGAGACACCAAGAGGGAAGACCCAACTCAGCTTGAGACCCAGACCAACCACAGGGACACAGGCCTACACAGTGTAACGGGATACAAAGCCAGGCAGAACAGAACACAGACAAAAACATATCCCTCCCTGAAGTGCTCAGTGCTGTTTATAGACAGACAGTGAAATGGTGTCATCTTCCCCAACAGCCTCAGATGTCCCTGGCCCCAGGGTCCCCGCTGCAGACATTAGATTCGCGTTCTCAAGGGGGAACCCACAAGAAGCAACCAGCTGGTGGGAATATTCACTGACCTCCTTAACCTCTCCATACTATGATCCAAAGTCCCCACCTGCTTCAAGAAGACCACCATCTTCCTGGTACCAAAGGAAACTCATGCAGCATACCTCATGGGGCGGCACGGTGGCTCAGTCGTTAGCACTGTTGCCTCACCACCAGGGACCTGGGTTCGATTCCCACTTCAGGCAACTGTCTGTGTGGAGTTTGCACATTCTCCCCGTGTCTGCGTGGGTTTCCTTCCACAGTCCAAAGATGTGCAGGTGAATTGGCCATACTAAATTGCCCATTGTGTTAGGTGCATTAGTCAGAGGGAAATGGGTCTGGGTGGGCTACTCTTTGGAGGGTCGGTGTGGACTTGGGCTGAAGGGCCTTTTCCACACTGTAGGGAATCTAATCTAATCAATGACTACCACTCGGTGGCTCTGAATTCCATAGTTATGAATGCTTCAAGAGGTTAGTCATGGCTCATATCAACTCCAGCATCCTAGCCAGCCTTGGTCCCTTGCAATTGACCTACAGGTCCATGGTAAACACCTGGCCTGGCTCTACACCTGCCCATGAAACATCTGGATAACAAGGATACTTATGTCAGACTCCTATCCATAGACTATAGCTTGGCTTTCAACATTACAATTCCAAACAAACTCATCTCCAAACTCTGAGAACTAGACCTCTAGTCTACACTCTGCAACTGGATCCTTGAGCTCCTGATCCAGAGACCACAGTCAGTGAGAATAGGCAACAGCACCTTCTCCATGACAATCCTCAACACTGGTGCCCCACAAGGCTGTGTACTCAGCCCCTGACTGTAATCCCTGTACACACATGACCGTGTGGCCAAATTTCATCCAAACTCCACCTCCCCCCACACCCCCATCCCCCATTGTAGGCAGGATCTCAGCTAATGAATCCAGGAAAGAGAGAGAGTGCTTGGTGGTGTGGGGTACAGTAAACAATCTCTCCCTTAATGAAAAAGCTGGTTAATGACTTCAGGAAGCAAAGGAGAAGGCGTGCCCCAATCGACATCAGTAAAGCGGAGGAGGAGGTGGTCAAACTCTTTAGAGTGTGGTCCACCCACAGTAATGCGATGCGCAAGAAAGCACAACCATACCTCGACTTCTTCAGCAGGCGAAGGAAATTTGGAATTTCTATAAAGTTTGTTCCCAATTTTTATCAATGCACCTATAAAGCATTTTCTCTGGATGTATCACGGTTTGGTACAGTAACTGCTCTGCTCACGACTGCAATAAACTACAGAGAGTTGTGAACACTGCCCAGCCCATCACACAGCCCAGTCCGTCACACGGCCCAGTCTATCACACAGCCCAGCCCATCACACAGCCCAATCCGTCACACGGCCCAGTCTATCACACGGCCCAGTCCGTCACACAGCCCAGCCCGTCACACAGCCCAGTCTATCACACAGCCCAGCCCATCACACAGCCAAGCCCATCACACAGCCAAGTCTATCACACAGCCAAGTCTATCACACAGCACAGCCCATAACACAGCCCAGCCCATCACACAGCCCAGTCTATCACACAGCCCAGTCCATCACACAGCCCAGTCTGTCACACGGCCCAGCCCATCACACAGCCCAGTCTGTCACACAGCCCAGTCTATCACACGGCCCAGCCCATCACACAGCCC
>NC_057736.1:51049475-51050608 GCF_004010195.1 Chiloscyllium plagiosum | reverse complement strand
TGACCCTCACACTCACACACTGAGCTCACACTCACTCACTGACCTCACACTCACTCAATGACCCTCACACTCACACACTGAGCCCACACTCACTCACTGACCTCACACTCACTCACTGACCTCACACTCACTCAATGACCCTCACACTCACACACTGAGCTCACACTCACTCACTGACCTCACACTCACTCACTGACCCCACACTCACTCACTGACCCCAAACTCACTCACTGACCCCCACACTCACTCACTGACGCCACACTCACTCACTGACACTATACTCACTCACTTACCCTCACAATCACTCACTGAACCTTGCTCACTCACTGACCCCACACTCACTCTCTGACCCCACACTCACTCACTGACCTCACACTCACTCACTGACCTCACAATCACTCACTTATCCTCACACTCACTCACTGACCTCACACTCACTCACTGACGCCACACTCACTCACTGACACTATACTCACTCACTTATCCTCACACTCACTGACTGAACCTCACACTCACTCACTGACCCCCACAATCACTCACTGACCCCACACTCACTCACTGACCCACACACTCACTCCCTGACCCCACACTCAGTCACTGACTCACACACTCACTCACTGACACTATAATCACTCACTGACCCTCATATTCAGTCACTGACCCTACTGACCCCCACACTCACTCACTGACCCACACACCACTTTCTGACTCTATACTCACTCACTGAGCCTCACACTCACCCACTGACCCTCACACTCACTCACTGACTCTATACTCACTCACTGACCCCCACATTCACTCACGGACCCTACATTCACTCACTGACCGCCACACACACTCACTGACCCCAACACTCACTCACTGACCCTCAACCCACTCACTGACTCTATACTCACTCACTGACCTCACAATCACTCACTGACTTCACACTCACTCACTGACCCCACACTCACTCACTGACCTCACACTCACTCAATGACCCTCACACTCACACACTGACCTCACACTATCTCACTGACCTCACACTCACTCACTGACCCTCACACTCACTCCCTGACCCTACACTAACTCACAAACCCCACACTCACTCACTGACCCCCAAACTCACTCACTGACCCCACACTCACTCACTG
>NC_057736.1:51025095-51048975 GCF_004010195.1 Chiloscyllium plagiosum | reverse complement strand
TCCAATGAGTTAGGAAACACTCTATATCAAAGGTACCCTTTCATATGAAATATTTGCAGTAAAAAGAAAGAAGGCAAACCAGGGAGATCTTCAGCCAGAAGAAGACAGACACAGTAAATGAGAGCTGCTGCATGGATTTGAAATTAAGTTGGTGTAATTTTAATAAATGTTTTCATTGGCACAACATATTGTTATGTAGTTGGAAGCAGATAATAAGCAGTTAAGAAAAACGGAGGCTTAAGAGTTGTGAATAGTTGTTATTTAATGTTCACTTTTAGCGTTAAATAATACATTGATATTATTTTCTTTAAATAGTGGAACTTGGGAGTTCTCTGTCACTCAAAGTTTAACAGATTACGAGGCAACGTGAGAGTTTCTGGGTGTTTCGTTTAATTAGCAGAAGGGTATACCACCGTGTCGTAACAGTTTGGGGCTTGTGTCTGAGATTTGAACAAGTTTAGACTGATCCAGTCTGTGAATTGGACAGAGTTGAACAGATTTGGGGTACAAAAGATCCCAGCAGAGTTTAACAGTTGCCGATTTGTGTCCTAGATCTTACTTAGGTGAGGCAATTTGTTTAATTTGGTTATTTGTAGTTGCTTTAATTAAAAGTGAGGGAAATGGCTCTTAAGATTGCTCAAGAGGTTTTGGGGTTTGAAAATGTTTCCCAAACTTGCCAGGAAAGTTTAGAAAGGCAAGGGAAGGACAAACGTTTAGAATTAGCAAATATGTTAGAATTGGGTTTAACCAGGGACAAAAGAAAAGCTGAAATTGTAATGGAGTTGGTCAAGCACTTAGTTGTATCACAGAAACAGACAAAGTGCAGTAGCATGAGAAAAACAAATTGCAATTGAGGCAATTGAAATTCGAAGATAAAGAGAGAGAAAAGGCAGAAAGGGAGAGAGAGAAAGAGAGGTGAAAAAGAGAGATAAGAAGTAGAAATGGAGAGAGAATTTGAACTTCAGACGTTGTGGATTATTCAGAAAAGTTAAGTTAACAGGATGGAGCTGAAGAGAGCAGCTAGTGATATATACAAATATGTTAAAATGTTGTCACATTTTGATGAGAAAGTTATCAAAGCCATCTTTATTTCATTTGAAAAATTGGCTAGGCAGATGGAGTGGTCAGATAACTTGTGGGTAATGCTAATTCAGACGAAACTGGTAGGCAGAGCTACTGAGGTATTTGCAGCGCTGTCAGATGAGGGGTCAAGAGATTATGCAGATGCCCCAAAAGGCTATTTTGAGTGCTTATGAATTGGTACCAGAAGCATATGGACAGAGGTTCAGAAACATAAGGAAGTAACCAGGTCAGGCTTATGTTGAGTTTGAAAGAATGAAACATAGTCGTTTTGATAGATAGGTGCAGGCCTCAGAAATAGATACGACCTATGAGGCTCTGAGAGATTATTCTACTGGAGGAGTTTACAAACTCACTTCCAGAGATGATAATAGTTCATGTGGATGAACAGAAAGTTCAAGAAGTGAGAAGAGTGGCAGAAATGACAGATGAATATGCATTGATGCATGAGGCAAAGTTTAGCTTCCGGCAAGAGTTTCATCCTGTGAGGAAATTGGGAGAAGGGGTGATCCTACACTACAAAATAAAGGGTAGACCACACTGGTAATAGTTTACACAGGTGAAAGAAGAAGCACAAGAGGGTAAAAAGGAGGTGAAAGGCCTCAGGTGCATCCAATATGGTAAGGTGAGACACGTAAAGTCAGAGTTCTGGTCATTGAAGAAAGACAAGGTGGTGAAAGAGGCTAAACTAGTGGCATTAGTGAAAGTAGGAAAGGGAACCCCAAGAGCAGGAGAGTGCACAGCCTAGGTAGGGGCTGGGTATTGAATTAGGGACTGATCTCTGGAATGATTACCAGATTATTGGAGGTAATTCTATTACGGAGAATTAAGGCAAAATGGATGGCAGAGGAGTTAGTAACTTTCTTTATGTGGTATGGGCTACTCAGAGAGATTCAGTCAGACCAAGGATCTAATTTTATTGTTAGGCTGTTTAAGGAAGTCATGGATAACTTAGGCATACAATACTTTAAATCAAATGCGTACCATTCTGATTCTCAGGGAGTTTTGGAATGGTGGCATCAGACCCTGAAGACCATGTTAAGAGCGTAGTGTCAGAATCGTCCAAATGATTGGGATAAGGGTATCCCATTTGTATTGTTTGCCATGAGGGATGACTCAAATAAATCAACTGAGTTTACTCCATTTGAGTTAATATTTAGACATGAAGTGAGAAATCCTTTCAAATTAATTAAAGAAAAATTGACAGGACCGAAGTCAATCTCGCACTTGGATTTTGTATCTGAGGTGAGGGAGAGATTAAATCATGTTAGCTAAGCAGCATCTCAAGAGGACACAGCATAAAATGAATCAGGTGGCAGATAAAAACTCGAAAATTTGTATGTTTTGACATGGAGGTGACTTATTAGTATTTTGTCACCAGTGGAAGGAGATCCTTTCAAAGCCAGATTCAGTGGTCCCTGTCAAATTGAAAAAAATGTTGATTCAGGTAAGCTGGTAAAGATGCTGGATAGGAAAAACCTGTATCAGATATGTCATGTGAATATGTTGAATTGTTACTATAGTGGAGACAGGGAAGTGGAGATACAGGTGTTAGTTACTGCCTCACAGAGTGAGCAATCAAATCCAGATGTTGTGGCGTTTGATGTGCCTCAAAATATGTTAAATAATGAGGAAGTCCTTGAGGAGTAGGATTGGTTAGTGGGCTATCTGTTTCAGGAGCAAAGAATGCAGTTGAAAGTTTTGATGCAACAGTATGAGGACATAGCAGGAATAAGATGGGGAGAACTAATATTGTTATGCATGAGGTGGAAAGAGGGAATGCTGCTCAAATAAAACAATACCTCTACAGACTTAATCCTCTCAAAGCCACACAGGTCCAGAAGGAAGTGGATGTGATGTTCAACAAAGATATCATCGAACCAAGTCAGAGTGAGTGGAGTTTGCTGATCGTGTTATTTCCCAAACCTGATTCTGAGAAGGTCAATGTGTAGCAAATCAGACTCCTATCCAATACCAAGATTGGAGGACTGTATAGGACAAGCCACTTAAATCAGAAAGTTGGAATACTATGTAGCTATTGGCAGGTACCTTTATCAGAGAAAGTGAAATAAGTTTCTGTGTTTGCAAATCAGGTCAAAGTGATGCCCTTCAGAATGAAGAATGCACCAGCCACATTTCAAAGACTCATGAACAGAGTTGTGGCCAGATTAACAAATTGTACAGTTTATCTGGATGATGTAGTGATCTTTAGTAAGTCTTGGAACGCTCACATGGGACAGTTGGCAGAGCTCTTTGAATGATTACGGGAAGGAAAACTGGTAATAACCTTCAAGAAACAGAATTTCTGGGCGGCACGGTGGCACAGTGGTTAGCACTGCTGCCTCACAGCGCCAGAGACCTGGGTTCAATTCCCGCCTCAGGCGACTGACTGTGTGGAGTTTGCACGTTCTCCCCGTGTCTGCGTGGGTTTCCTCCGGGTGCTCCGGTTTCCTCCCACAGTCCAAAGATGTGCAGGGTCAGGTGAATTGGCCATACTAAATTGCCCCTAGTGTTAGGTAAGGGGTAAATGTAGGGGTATGGGTGGGTTTCGCTTCGGCGGGTCGGTGTGGACTTGTTGGGCCAAAGGGCCTGTTTCCACACTGTAATGTAATCTAAAAAAAATTGTGAAGGCAGAGGTGATGTTCTTGGGCCATAACATTGGTTGTAGAAGGTTGACCTCAAGGAACATGCAGACAAAAGCCATTGAGGAATTTCTGTCCAACCTTGAAGAAAGAAGTGCTTTGACTTTTGGGACTAATCAGATTCTACCAAAGCTTTGTTCCAAACTTATTCAGTGTGATGGCACCGCTAACAGATTTACAAAAGAACAACACAAAATTTCAGTGGACAGAACAATGCCAGGAGGCATTTGAGAATTTTAAAGTTGTATTAACCACTGCACCAGTTTTAGCTACACCAACATTTTTGAAACCCTTCAAAGTTGTAATCCATGCTAGCAACATAGGAGTTGGAGCTGTACTATTACAGGAAGGTGATGATGGAATTGAATAGCCAATTGGCTACTTTTCAAAGAAAGGAGAAAGTGAGGACGTAGGTTAAAATCTTTTAGGAGAAAGTGAGGACGTAGGTTAAAATCTTCTAGGAGAAAATGAAGGCTCATGCCCGAAACGTCGATAGAAGGGCTCGTGCCCGAAACGTCGATTCCCCTGCTCTTTGGATGCTGCCTGACCTGCTGCGCTTTTCCAGCAACACATTTTCAGCTACTTTTCAAAGAAACTCAACATCCACCAGAGAAAATATTCTAACATTGATAAAAAAACACCAATTGAGTTTGGTACTGGCCTTACAACATTTTAATGTTATGTAACAAAAAAATGTGTCAGAGATAGTTGTGTACACATCACAATCCTCTTACATTCTTGGATCAATTATATATGAGACTATTTCGTTGGAGTCTTATGTTACAGATTTCTAAGTTACAAATTGTACATTTTTGCTTGTAAAAATCTGGTAGCAGATACATTGGATGTAAAGGGTAAAATATGGATAAGATTGGACAGATTCTAATGTGTACGTGTGTGTGTGTGCGTGTGCATGTGCATGTGTGTGTGTGAGTGTGTGTGTGTGTGTGCGGAAATTCATGTGAACTGAAATTAATGACCTATGTATTTCATTGTAAAGGGATTGCGAATTAGAAAAAAAGAAGCCATCTTTTCATTATGATGGTTCTTTTTTTCCTTAAGGAGTCATAGGTTATGAATGTGAAGGCATGCACTGTACCTCTTAAAAGACAGTGAATGCTATTCGGAAATGAAAGCTTGCAAGAACAGCCTCAGTGTACTGGAAAATTGAAAATATGTAACATTTGGCTGTGAAATGGATTCCTGAGTTAGTTGCTGTTTTAATAACAATTCGAATTTAACCAATCGGTTTAAATTATGCTCCAGAATACTAAAGCCCAATTCAGTTTGAATTTTATTATTTTGCCAACATTGAACCAATGAGACGATCCAATGTTGGGGATATAAAAAGACAGGCATTTTGAAAATCAGACAGAGTAACTGCTATCAGCACAGATCCAAGAATTTAGGAAACATGCTCGATCAAAAATACCTTTTCATATGGAAAATATTCATATTAAAATGAAAAACAACAATCCAGGGAGATCTTCAAGTGGAAGAAGAAAGACACCGAAGACGGCAGCCTTTTGAAATTAAGTTGATGTAATTTTGCGAAGTGTTTTATTGTTATAGAGTTGAAGGCAGTTAATGAGAGAAAGGGAGCTTAGAGTTGTGAACAGTTGTCATTTAATGTTCACTGTTAGAGTTAAAGAACAAATTGATTGTTATTTACATTAAATAGTGGAGTTTGGGGAGTTCTCTATCACTCATTTAAACAGTTTACAAGGCAAGGTGAGCTTTTCTGGGTGTTTAGTTTAATTGTTGAAAAATGTGGTGTTGGAAAAGCGCAGCAGGCCAGGCAGCATCCGAGGAGCAGGAGAATCGACGTTTCGGGCATAAGCCCTTCTTCAGGAATGAGGCTGGCAAAATTGTCTTGTGCAGCTCAAATGCTGTGTAATAATAAATATCCAATAATGCCATTATAAAGAAGTTTTGTGAGCAGAGACCCATAATGTTATGCAAGACATACTGAGTTTGAGTTCAGACCACGAGATGTAGGAGCGGAATTAGGCCATTTGGCCCATTGCGAATTCTCTGTCCTTCAGTCAGATCATGGTTGATCTGATCATCCTCTACTCTATTTACCTGCCTTTTCCACAAAACTCTTGTTTCTCTGTTTAATTAAAATCTGACCATCTCTGCTGTAAATATTCTTAATGACCCAGCCTCGACAGCCCCCTGCAGTCAGGATTTGACTGAGACAAGGTGGAGGGAGGTGAAATGAGGAAACTGGAGAAATTTGAGTTCATCCCTTTTGGTTGGAGGGTTCCTAGGCGGAAGATGAGGCGCTCTTCCTCCAACCGTCGTGTTGCTAAGGTCTGGCGATGGAGGAGTCCAAGGACCTGCATGTCCTTGGTGGAGGGGGAGGGGGAGTTGAAGTGTTGAGACATGGGGTGGTTGTTTTGGTTGGTCCGGGTGTCCCACAGGTGTTCTCTGAAACGTTCCGCAAGTAGGCGGCCTGTCTCCCCGATATAGAGGAGGCCACATCGCGTGCAGCGGTTTCAATAAATGAGGTGTGTTGAGGTGCAGGTGAATTTGTGGTGGATATGGAAGGATCCTTTGGGGCCTTGGAGGGAAGTAAGGGGGGAGGTGTGGGCCCAAGTTTTGCATTTCTTGCTGTTGCAGGGGAAGGTGCCGGGAGTGGAGTTTGGGTTGGTGGGGGTTAGGTGAGGGGGAGGTGTGGGCGCAAGTTTTGCATATCTTGCGGTTGCAGGGGAAGGTGCTGGGAATGTAGGTTGGGTTGGTGGGTGTTGTGGACCTGACGAGGGAGTCACAGAGGGAGTGGTCTCTCCGGAATGCTGATAGGGGTGAGGAAAGAAATATATCCCTGGTGGTGGGGTCTGTTTGGAGGTGGCGGAAATGACTGAGGATGATACGATGTATCCGGAGGTTGGTGGGGTGGAAGGTGAGGACCAGTGGGGTTCTGTTCTGGTGGCAATTGGAGGGGCGGGTTTCAAGGGTGAAGTTGCGGGAAGTGGAGAAGATGCGGTGGAGAGTGTCGTCAACCACGTCGGAGGGGAAATTGCGGTCTTTGAAGAAGGAGGCCATTTGGGCTGTTTATAGTTGAACTGGTCCTCTTGGGAGCAGATGCGACCGAGGTGAAGGAATTGGGAATATGGGATGGCGTTTTTAGAGGGGGCAGGGTGGGAGGCAGTGTAATCTAGGTAGCTGTGGGAGTCGGTTGGTTTGTAGTAAATGTCTGTGTTGAGTCGGCCGTCCGAGATAGAAATAGAGAGGTCTATGAAGGGGAGGGAGGAGTCTGAGGCAGTCCAGGTAAATTTGAGGTCAGGGTGGAAGGTGTTAGTATAGTGGATGAACTATTCAAACTCCTCGTGGGAGCACGAGGTAGCGCCAATACAATCATCAATGTATGGAGGAAAAGGTGGGGTACGGTGCCAGTTCAGCTGCGGAAGATGGACTGTTCCACATATCTGATGAAGAGACATAGCTTGGGCCCATGCAGGTGCCCATGGCTACTACTTTGGTTTGGAGGAAGTGGGAGGATTGGAAGGAAAAGTTGTTAAGAATGAGGACCAGTTCAGTCAGTCGAAGGAGGGTGTCAGTGGAAGGGTACTGGTTGGGTCAGCGAGGAAGGAAGAAGCGGAAGGCTTGGAGGCCTTCATGATGGCGGATGGAAGTGTATTGGGACTGGATGTCCATTGTTAAGATAAGGCGTTGGGGGCGGGGAAGTGAAAATCATGGAGGAGGTGGAGGGCATGGGTGGTGTCCCGAACGTAGGTGGGGAGTTTTTGGACTAAAGGGGACAGGACAGTGTCGAGGTATGCAGAGATGAGTTCGGTGGGGCAGGAGCAGGCTGAGACAATGGGTCGGCTGGGTCAGTCAGGTTTGTGGATTTTAGGTAGGAGGTAGAAACGAGCGGTGCGGGGTTGTGGGACTATGAGGTTGGAGGTGGTGGATGGGAGATCCCCTGAGGTGATGAGGTTATGGATGGTCTGGGAGATAATGCTTTGGTGGTGGGAGGTGGGGTCATGATCAAGCGGGCAGTAGGAGGAGGTGTCCGCGAGTTGGCATCTAGCTTCAGCGATGTAAAGATCGGTCCGCCAAACTACCACTGCGCCTCCCTTGTCTGCCAGTTTGATGGCGAGGTTGGGGTTGGAGCAAAGGGAGTGGAGGGCTGCGCATTGTGAGGGTGAGAGGTTGGAGTTGGTGAGAGGGGTGGACAGGTTGAGGCCTACCACTGCGCCTCCCTTGTCTGCCAGTTTGATGGCGAGGTTGGGGTTGGAGCAAAGGAAGTGGAGGGCTGCGCATTGTGAGGGTGAGAGGTTGGAGTTGGTGAGAGGGGTGGACAGGTTGAGGCAGTCAATGTCGCGGCGGCAGTTGGATATGAAGAGATCGAGGGCGGGTAAGAGGCCAGCATGGGGTGTCCAGGTGGATGGGGTGTGTTGGAGGCGGGAGAAGGGGTCATCAGAGGGTGGGCGAGAGTCCTGGTTGAAGAAGAAAGCGTGGAGGCGAAGGCGGCCGAAGAAATGTTCGATGTCTAGCCGCGTGTCGAACTCATTGATCCAGGAGCGTCCACACTCAGCACCACACTTTTCAACTCTGGTCTCCAGCATCTGCAGTCCTCACCTTCTCCCTGTTTCCTTCAATTAACAAGGGTTCACTGCCATATTGTTACATTAAGCACAATCAGATTCACCCACCTCTAGAATTCAGTTCTTTCTGTCCATGTTTGACCAAAGGTTGAAATGTGATCAGGAGTTGAGTGCCCCTAGCAGGTTCCAAACTGGGCATTACTGAGCAGGTTGTTGCTGAGCAAATGCTGCTTCATAACACTGTATGTGAAGCTTTCCTTCACATTTTCATGATTGAGCTGGGGCTCTAATTCACTGGGTTGGCTTGTCCTGCTTTTTTTGCACATCACATGTCAAGTTTCCACTCTCTCAGGTAAAAGCCAGTACTGTGCTTCAGCAGGAACTGCTTGTCTCAGGATACAACAAACACTGGAGTACATGTCATCTGTCCCATTGCTGGAATGTTGTCAGAGCTTCAGCCTTTGTCCGCGAGAGGAGGTCAATTTGGAGCAAGACATCAACATTTCTGTCTGAACATTTGTGCCAATGGATTTAGCCTGATCTTTGCACTGATGTTTTGGCTCTACCATTGTAAATTATTATTGGAGGTAAATGTGGAGCCTGCTCCTGCAATGAGTTGTTTAATTGTTCACCATCATTCATAACTGGATAGGGCAGGTCTGTAGGACTTAGATGACGTCAAAGAGTCACAAAGACGTAGAAATGTACAACAAAGAAAAAGACCCTTCGGTTGAACTTTTCCACACCAACCAGATATGCTAAATGAATATAGTCTGATTTGCCAGCATTAGTCGCACTTCCCTCTAAATGCTTCCTATTCAAATAACCATCCTTTTAAATTCATTTCATTTCAGCTCATTCCATATACGCACCACCATCTGTGTGAAAGATTTGTCCCTTATGTTCCTTTTAAATCTTTCCCCTCTCACTCTAAACCTGTGCCCTCCCAGTTGGGACTCCCCCACCCCGGGGAAAGACCTTGGCTATTTATCCTATCTATGCCCTTTATGACCTTATAAATCTCTATGAGATAACCCCTCAGCCTCCAACTCTCAAGGGAAAATAGTGCCAGCCTATTCAGCCCCTCCCTCTAACTCAAAGCCTCCAAACCTGGCAGCGTCCTTGTAAATCTTTTCTGAACTCTTTCAAGTTTCACAACATCCTTCCTCTCGCAGGGAGACCAGATTTCCAAAAATGTCCTAACCAATGTCCTGGACAGCCGCAACATGACCTCCAAACTTCTACATTCAATTGTTACGATGTTGAAGGCATGTACTGTCCCCTTAACAGAGAGACAATGCTGTTCTCAACTGAGTGCTTCCAATCATCTGCGTATGTGACTAGATGGCAGACCGAGAGTGCATTGGAAAATTGAAAATTTTGGCTGTGAAATTGATACCTGAGTTTTGGTTGCTATTGTGACAACAACTTGAATTTAATTAATTTTGCCCCAGGAAATTAAAAAACCAATAAAGTTTGAATATATTGTTTGGCCAACATCAAACCAATGAGATGATCTGATGTTGGGGGTATAAGATTGCAGAATTTTGAAAATTGGTCTGAGAGCAACTACTGGAGAGATAGAAACTCCTGGAGAGCTAATCGCCCTTCGAACATTTTGCACTCAAAGAAATTAGAAAGCACTCTCCATCAAAGGTACCTTTTCGTGAGAAACATACTTGCAGTAAAAAGAATTAAGAAGACCCAGAGAGATCAGCCAGAAGAGTGAAGACACAAAAGAAAACAGAGCCTGTGGTTTTGAAATTAAGTTGATATAATTAAATGTTTTACTAGAACAACATATTGTTATAGATTTGGAGGCAGTTAAGAGAATAAGCAGTTAATAAGCAGTTAAGAGAAAAGGGGCCTCTGAGTTGTGAACAGTTATTAAAGAATACATTGATATTGTTTTCTTAAATAGTGGAATTTGAGTGTTCTCTGTCACTTTTATTTGAACAGATTATGAAGCAAAGTGAGTTTTTCTGGTTGTTTGCGTACTAAAGGTCTTCTTCACAATTCTGTCTAGCTGTGACTCCCTTCCAAGGAGTAATGAACCTGCACTCAAAGTCCCTTTGTTCACCAACATTCCTCAGGACCTCACCATTAAGTGTATAAGTCCTGTCCTGATTTGCCTTTCCAAATTGCAGCATTTCACATTTATCTAAATAAAATCCCATCCACCACACCTCAGCCCATTGCCCCATCCAATTTGTTGTAGAATTACTTAGTTCTGTTTCTCACATCCTGGTCAGGCATGTGGCGAATGCATTGATGAAGACCATGGCTTAGATGTCATTCTTTCGCAGGCAGAGAATGATGATAGAATTCCGTAGGCATCCAAATTTAAGGAAGGTATTCCATAATCCCTCACAGTTGACAGAGTTGAAGGCCTTTGTGAGATCAAAGAAGGACATGTTGCTGCTGTTCCCTGCACTCTACTTGGATTTGTCACACACTGAAATTCTTGGCCATTCTGCATCTTAATGGGCGGAAGCTGCACTGAGACTCGGAGAGGAGCTCTTCAGCCACTGGGAGGAAACAACTGAGGAGGATTCTTACGATGACCTTTCCCATAGCGGAAAGTGGAGAAATCTCTCTGTATGGTCAGACCTGTCTCCTTTCTTAAGGATGATCACAAATCTCTGAGGTCTCCCAGCATTCCAGACAAGGGTGATGATGTCATGGATTCATGTCAAGAATGACTTTCCACCATATTTTAGTCCTTCATTGGGGATTCCATCTGTGCTGAAGTCTTTGTTGTTGTTCAGCTGTCGGAGTTTATTTTGCCCTCATGATGGGTTGGAGATTTGTTCAGGGGGTGATAGATAGCGTGTTGTGCGATAGTGTCAGGAGCACTTGTATTCAAGGCTGTGAATTGGTGGATGAGGCTCTCAAAGTGCTCTCATCAGTGAATGCTGACTGTCTCTTGGTCTTTGAGTGACTCTCTGTTTTTGGCTGTCAGTGGGGTCACTCCCTGGGTACTCAGGCTGTAGATGGCTTTGATTGCGTTGAAGAAGCTGCCCAGTGGCTATCAGTGAGTCGCTGACCCTCCTGCTGACTCTCTACACCCACCATCTATTCTTTAGGTCACGGTTTCTTTGTTGCACCTCAGCCTTCAGTTGTGTGTTCACCTTTAGCTCGAGTTTTGAAGCAGTTGCTGGTTCAGGAATACCTCATGGCTGCGGTCTCAGAGATCCTGGATCTCCTGCTTATTCTCACTGAGCCAGTCTTGGAGGTTTCTGTTGTAGAGGCCAAGGGTCTCCACACAGCTGCTGACTGGGGAGGGGTTTAGGGTGGACCATATGCTGTGGGCACTCGGTGACTCAGGTATCTTCGTCATCATCTGATTGGCTATGAGGCACTGCCTGAGAAACACTTCCTTCAGTGGGATAGTGACAGACGTGTGTATGTACAGGAGTGTGCGTGTACAGGTTTAATTTGATTGTTATATATCCAAGTGCAGTGAAAATCTTTGTTTATAAGCAGTACAGGCAGATACTAGTAAGCAAGAACGTCCAGATCAAAAAGACTTAGAGGTATGCAGATTACATTGTTCAGGGCATACACGAGGTGAGATCAACGTTATCAAGATCAGCCTTCTTTGAGGTGTGTCTGTGTGTGAGTGTACAGGGGTGCATGAGTGAGTATGTATGTACAGGAGTGCTTGTGTGTGTGTGTGTGTGAGAGAGAGAGATAGAGGTTTGTGTGAGTGAGTACTGGAGTGTGTGCATGTAAATGTGTGTGCAGGGGTGAGTGAATGAATATGTACAGGAGTGTGTGTGTGTGCATGTGAGTGTGCGTACAGGGGTGTGTTTGACTTTTACAAAATGAATGTCCGGAGAGCGAAGTGATGATTTTTCTTGAGTTTTGACTTGAGCAGCTCAGTGCCATGGGACCCTGTGCACCATGCCTGTCCCCCAGAATGTGGAGACTGAGACAAACATTGTCTGAATCTGGAGTATCATGAATTCAGTGAGAGATACAGCAGTGCTGGTCTCCCATTGGAAAGAGTCATCTTTCAAGTGAGTGTTGAAGACTGAGCTGTGCCAAAGTCCAGGAAAACATATTGTAGGACATAGTAAACTTTACAGTAGTGAGCAATGCCCAGTGGGGACAACCCACTACCTCAACGCTATCTGCTGTTATGGAGTGAGGTTGGTACCTTATGCAACCCTTCATCGTTTCTACTAGCATACTTATTGAAAGTTCCTTTTGACTTGTGACACATTACAGACCAAAGGACCATACGGAGTAGATTATTCAGCCTCTCGACCCTCTCTGCCATTCAATAGGATCATGGCTGATCTGATATTCCTCACGTCCACTTTCTTGACTTTCCCCATAACCCTTGGTTTCCATATGGATCAAGAATCTAAACTTAAATATACAGAAGGGTAGTAGCTCTTACGGCAAGGACTTCCAAAGACACTCGGCCCTCTGAGAGAAGAAATGCCTCCTCACCTCAGTCTTAAATAAAGGAGTAAGCGCCTTTATTCTGAGGCTATGCCCTCTGCTCCCACACTCTCCCATGAGAGGGAACATCCTCCCTGCATTTGCCCTGTCAAAGCCTATGTTTCAATGAGATCACGTCTCATTCTTCTGAATTCCATTGAGTATATCCCAAACAGTTTAACGTTTGTTCATCAGTCATTCCATCCATACTCAGGATCTGATCATCTCGTATGTCTCTATCAAATCCCCTCTTAGCCTTCTTCTTTCCAATGAGAACATACCCAGTCTCTCAGCCTTTCCTCTTAAGACCTTCCCTACTCTTATACTCCAATCCTCTTGAAATAACGGCTAACAATCCGATTACCTTTT
Source organism: Chiloscyllium plagiosum (assembly GCF_004010195.1). NCBI lineage: Eukaryota > Metazoa > Chordata > Chondrichthyes > Orectolobiformes > Hemiscylliidae > Chiloscyllium > Chiloscyllium plagiosum. The sequence continues at coordinate 51,035,879 of NC_057736.1, read as the reverse complement.
TTAAAAGAATCCCTACACTGTGCAAACAGGTCCTTCAGCCCAACAGGTCCACACTGACCCTCTGAAGAGTAACCCACCCAGACCCATTCTTCTACCCTACTACTCTACATTTACCGCAGACTAATGCACCTAACCTACACATCTCTGAACAATATGGGCAATTTAGCATGGCCAATTCACCGAACCTGCACATCTTTGGATTGTGGGAGGAAACTGGAGCACCCAGAAGAAACCCACACATAAATGGGGAGAACGTGCAAACTACACGCAAAGAGTTGTTGGAGTCCAACCCAGGTCCCTGGCACTGTGAGGCAGCAGTGCTAAACACTGAGCCACTGTGCCAGTTGCACTTTTTGTGCCAGCTTTCTGTGTTTCATGCGCAAGTGTCCCTAAGGCCCTTGTGTTGCAGCTCTCCGCCATTTTTCTCTATTTAAATAATACTGTGTTCATTTGTTCTCTCTTCCAAAATGAACTTCACATTTTCCCACATTACACTCCATTTGACAACTATTTGTCCACTCACTTAACTTGTTAATAACTCTCTGTAAACAGTTTGCATCCCTCGCACAACCTGTCTTTCCACCTCTTTGTACATTTTGTACAAATTTGGCTATGGTACATTAGCTTCTCTCCTCAAGTGAAAATTTTGATAAGCTGTAATATCATGTGCCATGCATGGCCATTGACTTAGCTCAGTTGGCAGGGCAGCTGGCTTTTAGTACTAATAGCAGAAGTTCAAATGACACCCTGGCTGAGGTTACCATAAGGAGTCTCCTTTCCAACCTCTCCCCTTGTCTGAGGTGTAGTGATCCTCAGAGATCAGGACTATGATAACTTTGTCTTATCTGTTCTGTACGATTTGAAATGGACTTTAACATAATGTATTGCACATATTATTTCATAAAATGCTGCATAGTTTTGCAACAAAAATCATTGATTCTCATAAATTATCCAGTTGTTTACTTAACAATTCAGTATCATCATATTCTACCTCATCAATGTTCTGACGTGGATAGCTGCCAGAATTTGGTTACCCAAACTGTAAAATAAAACACTTTGAAAATGCTGCAATCTGAATGTACTGGCTTCATTGACTCAAGTTTAATTCAGTCGGGTTGTACATCGAGGCAGAGTAGTGCAGTCTGAAAATGCACGGAATCATTTGCATTGTCTCCAAAATATATTACATGATCCTGGCCATGATTGGTGTTCGAGTTAAGTGGGTTTGTACAGACACTGTGTAAATATGCTGGCTTTACTGTGGAACTGATATTGCTGACAGTCTTTCTGCAGATAGCAGGTCACTTTTTATTGTTTTTTTTTCAAATTGGCTGGTTGGTCTCAATTAACTCTGAAATTTTGATTTACATTCTCGGATAGAAATGAGGTTCTGATTGTAGCTGGCATGACTGTTTCGTACAATAATGTTTAAACCAGCAATGCCTGCAAAAGAAAAGATGATGTTGTCTAATCAGAAACAGTCATTGCTGGAGAAACTCTGCAAGTCTGGCAGCATCTGTGGAGAGAAAGCAAAGTCAACGTTTCGAGCCTGGTGACCCTTTGACAGAATAGAATCTATTCAAAAAACTTTGGTTTTGTTTCCACTTGCTTCATCGCCCCAGCTCATCTTGTTCTCCAGCCCTCACCCCGACCAAAATGGGGCATCCAGAGCAAACTGAGGTCCAGCTGCATTTGGTCCACTTTGGTGACTGAGGGCATTGCTCATGATATGATTCTTTGGCAACCTGTTTAAACCTTGGTCATAAGACAACCCTTCCATACAGTGCTTCATCCTCGTATTTGGACCTTCTGTTTACTCCTCTGCAAGAGGCTACTCAACTCATCATCCAGAGGTGTGATGGGAAATGGGGTAACGTGGTGGAATCTGGAGCAGAATTCTGGTCCAGGTAGTGTCTAAAATTAGGAATGTCTGAGCAGACCTAAATTGACCAAATCCCAGTATTTCTCACACTAGGCTGGCAAATGCTAAAACTACAAAGCCAGTTAAATGAAGATTCAAAAATCACATTGAAACTTATTAAGATGTCAAACAGCTTTCAGGAAGTGGACTAAAGTTCATCCCATAAACTCTCTTTCTGTTAAACCTTGGAATAGGCATGTTTAAGATGAAATGAGATCATAGTTGTGATGCTTAACCATTTGCTTTCATTCAAAGTCCATGTCTTTTTGCATCAAAATACAGGTATGAAAGCCTGGACTCAGACAGCACGTTTGCTTCAAACTATTTTCTTTTCTCTCCCTAACAACAGTTAATTTAGTGGCACTCAGTATTTTGTTTCTGGAAAGTGTGATCTGTCTTCCTGCACCACTTGCGACCCGGTAGCCATGGCAGCATTGGATTTGATGGTTCTTACCATTGAGGTCATACTGAGGCAGATCAATGTTTATTATTTCCCTTTATCTTTCTTGGACATCACTCCTGAGTGCAGCGTCAATTATGTCCAATCAACAATAGCCACCTTTTGCTCTGTTTCGTTCATTGTCACTTCAGCTTTAATCGATTTGAAACTATTTGCTGCCAGAAACTGAAAACTAAATATTGCACAAAGAGAAATACAGTTATAGTTCTACCAACAACCTGCACCCTGATGTGTTTAATACCTGTTCCTCACTACTTTAGATATGAATGTTACACAATATTTTACAACCTACCATGGTTTTGTATTTCAAATTCGAGCTATGATAATGAACTCAGCTGGGTGGGATTTAAGTAGTTCTTTACAGTTCTTAATCCATTGCTGCCATTTGTTCTAATTCTACTGCTCAACGCTCTGACAGTCAGATACATTATAGTAGCCAGTCAAGTCTGTAAGGGACTGAGGGGTCAGAACAAAGGAGAGAATTGCAGTGATCCAGAGCTGGAGAGCAGATGGAGGTCTATAATTTTACTCTTTACCATTTATGGCAGCTTTGTTATTTTGTGGTCCACGTATGTGATATATTTCACTTACAATATTATTCCTCGAACTGGTCTCAAAGGTGGAAATCATTCTTTACACGTATTTGAGTTATGTTGGTGAATTTCAGTGGTTGCACAAGTGCATTTATTTATGGGGCAACACAGTTCACAAACAGACACAAGATCAAGAAAGCAGTGAAATGTTCTTTTACATAAATTAGCATTGTAATTAACAATCAGAACAGCATAGAAGGTCCAAATGCAGATCCTTTGGAAACATTAATATCAATATTAACTTGATATTTGTATGTCTCTAGTGGCTTATTTTGTGGGTGGATAAATGAGGTGCTGCTGGGGAACACTGTGTAGGGGGATACAAGTAGTGTTGTAGAGGGTAAAATAATTGTGATTCTAAAAAAAACTGCACAGAGCTGGTATCCCATTAGTAAGTCACATTTTATCAACATGTAGGCAGCCAGCTCAGAATCAGTCCCTGAAGAGTGGAGATCGAATTTCCTGTCTTTTTTTCTTTTCTCCTAAACTATTTCAGATGGTGGTAATCCTATATAAAATTGTGCTGTTATTATCCTTAAGCAACCTACTTAGGAAGTCAATTTCCCATTCATACTCTTTGCCCAATCTGTCGAAATCATAGACTCCCTACAGTGCAGAAGGTGGTGATTTGGACCATTGGGTCTGCCCTAAGCCTCCAAACAGCACCTGCTAAACTCAGTGTCTCACCCTAACACTGTAACCCCACATTTACCATGGCCAATTCACCATCATTACACACCCCTAGACACCACAGCATGGCTAATCCACCTAACTTCTACACCTTTGGACTGAAGGAGGAAACCCACATGGACAGCATGCAAACTCTATACAGACAGGGGGTGGAATTGAACCCAGCTCCCTGACACTGTAAAGCTGACGTGCTAACCACTGAGCCACCATGCCACCTTTCCCACAGATGGAAGGAATTGGAACCAAATCAATGAAAACAGAGGCGTAGTTGTGGCTGTATCTTCACCCCAATATTGTATAATGTTGCAGAACCATTGACATTACCTCAGTGTCCCTTAGCCTATTGTTAAGAAAGAACTGAATCTCATGGTCATTTGTACAATTAACAGACTTGTATAATAGATCTGTGTAATCACTGGCTGTCCATCTGGGAAATGGATTGATGTTTACCCTCAGAAACTCAATAAAAAAGTAAAACTTGTTGACTTTACATGTTCATGTCAGTCTCGTTCACATCTTGTGTTGATCCAGTGGAAATTCAATTCCTTTCCCCCAGCTCAGTCTGAACAACTTTAGAAGCTGTGACTCTGGGGCTGGAGCAGACCTGCAGCAATCTTTGCTGGTTCTAACAAGTCAGTCTGACAGAGAGAGAGGTTTGTATGTGGATGTGGGGTTGGCAGGGGCTTCTGGGCTGGGTCCTGCAACTGGAAATCCCACACTTAGTCCAGGTTCAACCCTCCTTGTTCCATGAAGCTGGCATCACCTGACTGGTCGCACTGGAGACTGCCAAGGTTGTGCGTCCTGACAACATCAGTCTCTAAAAGTTGTCACATGCCTAACAAAGATGTGACAATACACCTACAGAGCTGGGATGGAATACAATATCTACAATGTGAGATAACTAACATCTCAGTCCACATGATGCAAAGTATTTACTGTCTAATGTAATATCTACAGTAATGCAACATCTAAAATATTTGATAACTAATTACAGACGCTCCGTAGTGTGCGAAGTGTGAACTTCCAACAGTGATGCAATATCTACAGTGTGTGACAACTGACATTTGGACAGTAGAGTGCACGTTTGTATTGTCTACAGTAATACATAGTTTACAGTGTGGGAGACTGATGTTCGGACATTCAGCTAATTGCAGCCTGTATTGAATACACGGGTGCACAAAAAGATGCTGAGTCCTTTCCGGTCTTTACCATTGGACAATGCACCACTTGTTGAACTCTAAGACTGAATGGAGCCTTCTGGAGATCTGTGGTAGAAGCAACTATTTTACAGACAATTCGACAGAATCGCCTTTGGACACTGATAAGTCGACCCGAACCTGCAACCCTGCCTGACATAGGGACCAGAGATGATCACAGTGCATGAAGTGGGAGCATCAAATAAAAGGCCTTCTGGGACTGAGAGAGGGATTAAGCTTCCCTTCTTTTAGAGTTTTGTTAGCGGGGTCTCCCCTAGTGTCGGGGTCTCCAGTGTATTTGAAGAGAGTGGGACTGGCCCACACTATGCAGATGGTCACTGGTTCCAAACTACGACTCGATCCTGACTGATTTTATACTGACTGTTGATGCAGACCCTGTCATTCCAGTTACAACACTGATCAATCTCTGACCCAGTATCAAACACAGACTGTCACTGAGCTCTAATACTGGGAATAATTACACACTTGAACATACGTTTATTACACAGACTTCCATGACAAATTGAACATAGCTTTATATACAACTGAAGACATAAGAATAATAAGAAATAAATAATAACAAAAAGGTTTATTATACAATTGTACAAATTGCAGAGCATGGAGTACAGGAGTTGGGATGCCTTGTTGCAGGTGTACAAGACATGAGTGAGGTCACATTTGAAACACCATGTGCAGTTCTAATCGCTCGACAATAGAAAGTAACTATTAAACTAGAAAGAGGGCGGAAAAGATTTACTAGGATGCTACCTGGATTGGAAGGTTTGAACTACAAGAAGAGATCAGATAGGATGGGACATTTTTCCCATGCGGATAGGAGACTGAAAGGTGACATATAGAGGATTATAAAATCATGAGAGGCATAGATAAGCCAGCAGCCTTTTCCCAAGGGAGTCTAAAACTCAGGGGTACATGAGAGGAGACAGATACAAGATGGTACAAGAGAGGCAGTTTTCTTCACACTGAGGATGGGGAGTGTATGGAATGGGCTGCCAGAGGTGGTGGAAGTGAGTACAATTTCATAATTTAAGATACATTTAGACAGGTATGTAGATGGGATAAACATGGGGGTATATGTACAAAACACAGGTAAAAGGGACTAGTTTAACTGTGAAAACTGGACAGCATGAGCAAGTTGGGCCGAAAGGCCTGTTTCCATGCTGTAGACATTTAAGACTCTTTTATAAAAGTTTCACAGTCACAACTCCATCTCTATCTGCTCGACGCTGAATATCACCCACCTACCGACACTCACCAGCTGTATGTAACCACATTCCAATTCTGCTGACCTTAAACTCACCTTAAATTCAATCCAGTGTGAGGCCTTTCCTTACAGCCTAAGGCTGTCGTGTCCATAGGATTTTTAGTGAATCTCTTTAATACTTAGTGCTGTTTTTAAGAAGGTTATATGTATATGCATTCGAAATATGATTATTTGGAAATCTCCCACGATTCCATTCCTCCGCATTTTGTACAATAGCCTACTGTGGGCAACCTTATCGAACGCATTGCTGAAATCCATATACACCACATCAACAGGTTTGCTCTCATCTACCTGTTTGGTCACCTTCTCAAAGAACTCAATAAGGTTTGTGAGGCACGACCTACCATTCACAAAACCGTGCTGATTATCCCTAATCAAATTAATTCTTTTCTAGATGATTATAAATTCTATCTCTTATAACCTTTTCCAACACTTTACCAACAACTGAAGTGAGGCTCACTGGTCTATAATTACCAGGGTTGTCTCTACTCACCTTCTTGAACAGGGGAACCACATTTGCTATCCTCCAGTCTTCTGGCACTATTCCTGTAGACAATGACGATCTAAAGATCAATGCCAAAGGCTCAGCAATCTCCTTCCTGGCTTCCCAGAGGTTTCTAGGATAAATCCCATCCTGCCCAGGGGACTTATCTATTTTCACACTCTGCAGGATTTCTAATACCTCTTCCTTGCAAACCTCGATCCCACTTAATCTAGTAGCCTGTATCTCTGTCTTCTCATTGACAACATTGTCATTTTCTAGAATGAATACTGTCGAAAAATATTCATCTAGTGCTTCCCCATCTCCTCTGACTCCACACTTAACTTCCCACTACTATCCTTGATTGGCCCTAATCTTACTCTCGTCATTCTTTTATTCCTTAAATAGCTATAGAAAGTCTTAGTGTTTACCCAGATCCTATCCGCCAACAACTTCTCATGTCTCCTCCTCGCTCTTCTGAGCATTCTCTTTAGGTCTTTCCTGACTAATTTGTAACGCTGAAGCGCCCCAACTGAGCCTTCACACCTCATCCTTACATAAGCCTTCTTCTTCCACTTGACCAGAGATTCCACTTCCTTCGTAAACCAGAGATTCCACTTCCTTCGTAAACCACAGCTCCCACGCGCTACAGTTTTCTCCCTGCCTGACAGATACATACTTATCTAGGAATCACAGGAGCTTTTCCTTGAATAAGCTCCAGATTTCTAATGTGCCCATCCCCTGCAGGTTTCTTTCCCATCCTATGATTCCTACATCTTGCCTAATCACATCACACCTTGCCTTTCCCCAGCTATTACTCTTGCCCAGTGGCATAAGAGTTTTTGTAGCATCTCTCCCACTTGCCAACCTGCAGACGCATCCAGGGTGTCACTGATGCCATTTTCTCCCAATTACAATTGTTTACATCATTCTCCCAGAAAGAAGGGAGCCAAATAATTCAGGCAGAGGGATTCTCCACCATAAAATGCTTTAGCCCGCAACAATATTGATTTAGGATTAAAAACAAATTACTGCGGATATTGGAATCTGAAAACAAAAAGACAAAATGCTGGAACAGCTCAGCAGATCTGGCAGCATCTGTGAGGAGAGAAAAGAGCTGACATTTCAAGTCTAACTGACCCTTTGACAAAGGTTTGACAAAGGGCCAGTTAGACTCAAAACGTCAGCTCTTTTCTCTCCTTACAGATTCTGCCAGACCTGCTGAGACTTTCCTTGATCTAGGATTGCCCTATCAACAGGTACCTTCAGCAGAGCTGGAGAGGTGAAAAGTATTGCCACTTCATCAACGCTTAACCTACATGTAAACATCGACGACGGAGTTTGGAGGTTTGTACCAGACAGTCTTGAAGCAGCCATGATCTGTACATACATGACAAGATCCTGCCTCCTTCCAATGACCTTGGACATAGAAGAAGGACTGAAGGGAATCAATTGCAATTCCTAGAACTATGGTTCATAACAGTCTCAATCGACCACTTCAGATGTCTGTTAAGAGATAACTTGATCGCAATGGATCTGGAGTTTCATTGATAAATGAAATGGTACATCTGACAATCCACAATGGTTATGTGGTTATCATAGGCTAGTTTTTAAATCCAGATTTTATTGAACTCTTATTTCATCATTGCCTGTAGTGGTATTTGATGCCGTGATTCCCATTACAGTTGGCTAGTGCTTAGCATGATCACAAAGCAATAATTCCGTAAGAATTAAGAGCTGGAGTAGGCCATTCAAATCTCGAGCCTGCTCCACCATTCAATAAGATCATTGCCGATCCGACATTCTTCCTTACACATTGTTGTAACCCTTGATTCCTGAATAATCAAGAATCTATCTACCTCAGCCTTAAATATATATGAGGACTCTGTCCCCTCAGCTTTCCGTGAGAAGGAATTTCAAAGACTCATAATCTCCTGAGAAAAGAAATTCCTCCTCATCTCAGTGTTAACTTCTGAAACTATGCCCTTTATTCCAGACTCTGTCATGAGGAGAAACATTCTCTCAGCATTAATTCTGTAAAGCCCCTTTAGAATCATATGTTTTTCAATGAGATAACCTCACTTTCTTCTAAACTCCACTGAGCAGAGTCCCAACCTGGTCGGACTTTACTCATAAGGCATCGGCCCAGTGAACCTTCTTTAAACTACCTAAAATGGAATAATACTGTTCCACAAAAAGTGATCAAAATTGGTCATATTACTATTGTATGACTGCAATAGGTCTTCCATACGCTTATTCAAACTTCCTTGGAAGAACCGTATTGTTGAAGAGGAGAGTGTGAAACGGACTGATAAGCTAGAGGAGATACATGTTAGGAAGGAAGATGTGTTGGACATTTTGAACAACTTGAGGATAGACAAGTTCCCCGGGCCTGATGGGATCCTAGGATTATTTGGGAAGCAAGAGAGGAAATTGCAGTACCGTTGGCAATGATCTTTTCATCTTCACTGTCAACGGGGGTGGTACCAGGGGACTGGAGAGTGGCGAATGTTGTGCCCCTGTTCAAAAAAGGGAATATGGATAACCCCGGGAATTACAGGCTAGTTAGTCTTACTTCGGTGGTAGGTAAAGTAATGGAAAGGGTACTGAAGGATAGGATTTATGAGTATCTGGAAAGACACTGCTTGATTAGGGACAGCCAGCACGGATTTGTGAAGGGTAGGTCTTGCCTTACAAGTCATATTGAATTGTGTTCCTTAATCAAAAACACCAACTCCTTCCCCTCCCTACTTGCCTCCATTTCTCAGCCAAGTTTCTGTCATAACTTGGCTGAGAAATGGAGATGATACGAAGATAGGTGGAGTTGTGGACAGTGAGGAGGGCTGTTGTCGGCTGCAGAGGGACTTAGATATGATGCAGAGCTGGGCTGAGGAGTGGCAGATGGAGTTCAACCCTGCCACGTGTGAGGTTGTCCATTTTGGAAGAACAAATAAGAATGCGGAATACAGGGTTAATGGTAGGGTTCTTAGTCAGGTGGAGGAACAGAGGGATCTTGGGGTCTATGTACATAGATCTTTGAAGGTTGCCACTCAGGTGGATAGAGTTTGTAAGAAGGCCTATGGTGTATTAGCGTTCGTTAACAGAGGGATTGAATTCAAGAGTTGTGAAGTGATGTTGCAGCTGTACAGGACTTTGGTTAGGCCACAGTTGGAGTACTGTGTGCAGTTCTGGTCGCCTCACTTTAGGAAAGATGTGGAATCTTTGGAGAGGGTGCAGAGAAGATTTACCAGGATGTTGCCTGGAATGGAGAGGAAGTCGTACGAGGCTAGGTTGAGAGTTCTCGGCCTTTTCTCGTTGGAACGGCGAAGGATGAGGGGTGACTTGATCGAGGTTTATAAGATGATCAGAGGAATAGATAGAGTAGACAGTCAGAGACTTTTTCCCCGGGTACAACAGAGTGTTACAAGGGGACATAAATTTAAGGTGAAGGGTGGAAGGTATAGGGGAGATGTCAGGGGTGGGTTCTTTACCCAGAGAGTGGTGGGGGCATGGAATGCGCTGCTTGTGGGAGTGGTAGAGTCAGAATTTTTGGTGACCTTTAAGCGGCAATTGGATAGGTACATGGATGGGTGCTTAAGCTAGGACAAATGTTCGGCACAACATCGTGGGCCGAAGGGCCTGTTCTGTGCTGTATTGTTCTATGTTCTATGTTCTAAGAGTCTATGTTCATTATCATTACGCTACTGCCTCCCTCAGACTGCCACAAGATGAAGTTACAACATTGCTCATGCTTCTACTTGAGCCGTATTTGAACAACTGATACATTGTCCACTTCAAGATGCCTGAACGACTCCAGTCAGACCTTGCTGTGTAGATCAGAAAGAGTGAGCCACATCAATGTGGCGTACTATGTCTTTCTAATCTGGAGCTGACAAAGAGAAATAAGGAAATAAGGATTGACAACAATGTCCTGAGAATCAAGATTATGACAATGATGAGGACATTGAACTGGATGAACAGCAGACACACGCAAATGATAGCGTAATGGACAAGAAAACAGAAAGACCCACATTGTAACACACTTCTAGGATAAAGTCAGAAATTATATCACACAAAGTTGTAGTCCAACTGGTTTATTTGAAATCACAAGCCTTCAGAGCATTGCTTGTTAGTCAGGTGATGAAGGACTACGTTCTGGGC